>NW_020173941.1:304941-306117 GCF_003031525.2 Neophocaena asiaeorientalis asiaeorientalis | reverse complement strand
ATGCGGGGATTCTCCGGGTGCTGTGTCTGTCCTGTGGGCAGTGGATCGTCCTTCCTATGCCATCTTTATCTCCCTAGTTGTGTTCTCACCGCACCACGCCTGTTTCTCCTCTCGTCCCCTGTCCAGGACCAGTGGCCAGGTGCGCAGGGCACAGGATGAAAGGTCCCTGCTAAAACAGAGCTCACCATCCTGGCCATCCCGCGCTCAGATTCCTGAGTCTGGCACCACAGGGACACAGGGAATCTACATACATAGCTTAAAAGTCAAAGAGAGCATGAGTAAGAAAAGCAAATAGCTGGCTAGTATGCAGAAGTTCAATTCCGCTCCTAAGAAATACAAATTGAAATCATAACAGGATCCCCTTTTTTCCATGATTAGAGTGGCAAAAATTTTAAAGTGCTGATAATACCCAGTGTCAGCCAGAGTATGAGGAAACAATGTTGCTGCAAGCATAGATAGGTGTAAGCATTTCTAAGGATTTTGGCCTCTCTCAAAAATGTAAAGTGAAAAATAAAGAAAAGTAAAAATGCATATATATCCTTAGAATTAGCAACTCCACTTTCAGAAATGAACTGAAGTTACAGTGCAAGGGTAGAACTAAGATACTGTACAGATATTTTAATTGTGCCTTGCTTGGAATACAATAATTTTTTTCGGAAAGTCTGGGATCCACCCAGTTAAACCATGAAATAGAACTATTTATTATATGGTCGATGGCACATCTGTTAAGGCCTAAGGCTATGAAGATTTTAAAACAATGAGGTAGATCTATATATAACTCCCCAATTTATATTTTATATTCAGATTCCTACACTTAAATGCCCTCTTCAATGTCTGATAAGCAGGTGAAGCCTAATAGGACCTTCCTCCCATTCTTCCCTCTCAGTAAATAGCACTACCACCCACTGAGGAACTTAAACTCAGAACTCACTTGTCTTCCTTAATTCCTCTTTTCCTTAGCTCATTAGTACATTCCACAAACTGCACACTATCTCCAACTTTATCTCTACCACCCAGATCAACTGCGTCCTCCGCCTTGCCTTCGGCCTTGTTCAATTCATTCTGGATACCACACCCAGGATGATATTTTTTAAATGTAAATCAGGTTTGATCCCTTTCTGAACACTTCATTGTTTTCCCATTGCACTTTAAATAAAATTTACTTCCCCACCAGGG
>NW_020173941.1:274995-303098 GCF_003031525.2 Neophocaena asiaeorientalis asiaeorientalis | reverse complement strand
ACTGGCTCATTGCTGTCATTGGAGCCTTAGCTCAAATGAGCCCTCTTCAGGGAGACTGTTTCTGATCACCCAGTCTAAATTTGTCCCCCCAGTTATTATTCTATCACCCTGTTATTCCATCTTAATAGCATTCACACCTTTCTAAAAATATGAAGATACATTTGTTTATTACTGGCTCATTGCTGTCATTGGAGCCTTAGCTCAAATGAGCCCTCTTCAGGGAGACTGTTTCTGATCACCCAGTCTAAATTTGTCCCCCCAGTTATTATTCTATCACCCTGTTATTCCATCTTAATAGCATTCACACCTTTCTAAAAATATGAAGATACATTTGTTTATTTTTTCTTACCTGTCACCCCCCCCCCAACACAATAGACAGTAGTGTTGCAGGAAGGGGGACCCATTCCAGGGCCCGAGGGTGGGCTCTTATCTAACTCTCAAAAATGAATTGTCTGAGGAGACACACGTGCTGACAAAGCAAGAGACTTAATTGGGAAGAGGCGCTCAGGCGGAAAGCAGCAGGGTAAGGGAAACGAGGAGAACTGCTCTGCCACGTGGCTCGCAGTCTCAGGTTTTATGGCGACAGGGTTAGTTTCCGGGTTGTCTCTGGCCAATCACTCTGACTCAGGGTCCTTCCCGGTGGCGGGTGCATGGCTCACCAAAGATGGATTCCAGCGAGAAGGGTTCTGGGAGGTTTGTAGGACATATGGACTGGTATCTTCTCTCTCCTTTTGACCTTTCCCGAATTCTTCTGGTTGGTGGTAGCTTGTTAGTTCCATGTTCCTTACCAGGACCTCCTGTGGTAAGATAACTCATGCAAGTGGTTACAGTAGGGCCTGGCCAGGGCGGGTGGTTTTGGTCAGTGGTTCCCCTAACAGTAGTGCTGCTCACCAACATTACTTGTTGTCAATTCAATCCCATGTGGAGGGATCGCCCTTCTCCCTTTGATGTTAGGCATGGCCATATGATTCATTCAGCCAATGAAATAGGAGGAGAACTGACATGTCTCATATTTGGATGGAAGCATTTCATTGCCAGTGCAAGAGTCTGCAACACTCTCTTTGCCTTGGTGCACATAGAAGCATGTATTGAAGGCAACATGCATCAGTGAGCCAACACATAGAACACAGCTGCAAGAGGGAGTTGCCTGGACCCATAACAAAATTTATGTGAATGAGAAATAACTTTGATGTTTAAAACCACTGAACTTTTTTTCAGCAATATCACCTAGCCTACTCTGACTAATATATCCAAGCCGTTAGAAAAAAAGAACACCATTAAAATATTAGCAAATCACACATCTGATAAGGGATTTGTATTCAGAATACAAAAAGAACTCTTACAACTCAAAAATAAGATAACCCACTTAAAACTGGACAAAAATTGAATAGATATTTTATCAAAGCAGATGCATGAATTCATAATATGCACATGAAAATATGCTCAACATCACTAGTCGTTAAAGAAATGCAAATTAAAACAATGAAATACCACTCCATACTGACTAAAATGGTTGTAATCAAAAAGACAGATAACAGCAAATGTCAAGAATGTGGAGAAATGAGAACCCACATGCATCACTGGTGGGAAAGCAAAATGTTACAGCCACCTTTGAAAACAGTTGAGCAGTTTATCAAAAGTTAAGCATAAATTTACCATATGACCAAGAAAATTCACTCCTAGATAACTACCCAAGAGAAATGAAAACATGCTTGCAAACAAAGACTTATAAGCAAATGTCCATAACATTATAGTAATAGCCAAGAAATAGAAATAACCCAAATGGCCATCAATTGCTTAAAGGATGAATAAAATGCATTTTATATATATATACTATGTACATAATATATATATGTATATTATATATATATACGCATACACACATTTATACACAATGTAATATTACTTGGCAATAAAAAGGAATGAAATACTGATATATGCTATAACAAGGATGAAGCTCAAAAAAGTCATACTAAGTACAAAAAAACTAGACACAAAAGGCCATATAGTGGCCACATTTAACCAGAAAAGACAAATATGTGAAGAGACAAAGTAGAAAAGTGATGCCTTGGGCTAGAGGTGGAAACAAAGATAAACTGTGAATGGACATGAGCACCATAATCCAAACTGGGATCCTCTCCAGGGAACAATGAGAGACCTCAGATTACAGTGGACAATGCAGGTCTACTCATCTGTGAGATCAAATCTGACCCAGGGTGACCCTTAACCTTGTATGTGCCAACTATTCCAACTTGTATGTGCTGACAGCATTCAGGACATGCTACCCCAAAATATGGCTCCTTGGCATACTGAACATGTCAAACTAAAGGAAATGGCATGTACTGGAAGGACTTTCTGACCTTCCTCCCGAAGCAGGTCACAAAACCCTCATGTGAGAGGTGCCCTCCCTATACCCACAGGAGAGGAACATCCTTATCTCCAAAGACAGAGGGACACAGAGAGGAATCTGAGTGACTAGGCCTTACTAAGCTTCCCTCAGTTTACTACACTTAGCTGTTATTCTAGGTCCTATCATTTTCCACTTTCTACCACATTACTCTTCATCAACCCTAGCATGGAAACACTCGGGTTTAACCATTTCTTCCCATCTTAATTTCCTTGTGAAGCCTCCTATGTCACAAAAAATTTATGTTAAATAAATGTGTACGCTTTTCTCCCATTAATCTGTCTTTGTCAGTTTAATTTCCAGATCCAAACAGGGACCCTAAGAGGCTTGAAGAAAACTTCCCCCACCCCCCACCCAGTGCCAAACTGTCTCTGAGGAAGCATGAGTCCAAAATAATTCTAGCAACTTATTACTAAAACTGCATCCAAAAGAAAAAATTTTGATCTCTCACAGCCCCAATTAGAAGCCCTCCTATCTCACTATACTTTTTTTCTGTCTCACAGCTTAAGTAAAATCAAATTGGTCAACATTTTCCTGAATATTTTTAATTTGTGATACTGAAAAAACAAAACCTATTACTAGATGTTTCACCTGTATCTTTATAATTACTGATTTTCATAAGATGTGGCATTCATTGGGAAGATTTCTAAAAATAGGATAAAAAGAAAGTTATTTTTTAAAGTGTAGCAGTCAATGCTGAAAGGGAGCAGTGAAATAGTCCTTTCCTGCACTATTTATAAAAGTACAGACTGATGCCTACCTTTCTGGAAAGCAACTGTAGCCATATGTATCAAGATCCTTAAAAGAATTTATATCCTTCAACCTCTCACACTAGTAAGTATCACCTTGAAATAAGGTCAGAACTGCAGAAAAAAGATCTGTATAACAAGATATATAAAGGTTTATGTACACCTTAGCACTTATAAGTATGAAAAAATTGGAAACAATCTTAATGTCCAACAATAGGGAAAAAATAACATGGGATACTTTCACAAGGTGAAATGTAACATGATTAAAAAATAAAAAGACTGGAAAGGAGGATATAAAAATGTTTACCATTATCTGTGGGGGTGAATTTTTGGTGATTTTTATTATCTTCAACATACGTTGTGTATTTTTCAAGAATAAGCATCTTTTTCTTTGCAAATACCAACAGGATATCATTAATGCTATTCACTATACAGTTTTGGCTTTCTGCCTTCCCAGCATATGCTAGGATTGAACATCCAAGTTCTTTTACAGTTGGGTGGAGCTGTATATTTAGTTCTGGTTGAGTTGTGAATGGAAGGAACATTTTTGGACCAAAAATTTCATTGCCAGTTCAAGACCCTTCAAAACTATTTTCCTCTGGCATCGCATCTAGCAATAAAATTGGTGGCTGCTGTTACCCTGGTTCACTGAGTGCTACCATGAGCATTCCTTTCATTGACCCAACATGGACGTGTAGAATGAGCAATGAGTAAACTTTTGTTGTTTTAGGTTTCTGAAATTTAGAGATAATTTGTCACATCAGCATCACATAGTCTATCCCAAATGATACAGAAATTGGTATTCTGAAGTGGAGTATTGATGTAGTGAAAAGAAAAGGAAAGGAAAGGGAAGGGAGAAGAGAAGAGAAGAAACGAAAAGGAAAGAAAAAGAAAAGAAAAGAAAATCCACAACACAATCTAAAATACAGGGTTTGGCTCAGAGACCAAATGGCAGGTGATTAGAAAATAGTTATCAGAGATTAGGATGCTGATCCATATTATGTAGTGGAAAAACATTTGGTAAAACTGTCACACATGATAGCTTGGAAGGCAAATAATATACCTAATTAGCTTGTAGGTTTTTTAAAAAAGTGTGAAAGCCAAAATTAGTAGCATATGTCTTGGTGCATTTAACAAAGTAATATAAGAAAGAAATGAGCTTAGAAAAGAATTTGGCCAGTTTGAAAGCAGGAATAACAGGGAATACATAAAGTCCAGAAATATGGGAACTTGCAGGGTTGGATATAAACAACACTTTTCATTCTCAAATGATAAAACTGAGAAGACCTTTGAGTAAAAAAGGCTGATTAGAACTTTGCTTTACAGCAAGGATCAAATCAATGATCAAATCAAGGTTTAAATCTCTGAACAAGCTAAGGTCCCTCAGAGCAAAAACAGCAAGTAAGATTGCGGAATTCAATAAACCCTTTCAACTAGACTAATTCAGGGAAAAGAAATTATAAGTGTCCTGATAGACTCAAATCAAGTGAAGAGAGAAAGAGAAGGGGGCCAAGAAATCAGAGAATTATAGCTACTCTAAAAAGAGAAGTCTAGGAAAAAAAAAAAAACACAACAACTATAGGTGTGGCTATTGACATATGTAAGCTGACCAGACTTGAGTCTATTTTAATAGATAAGAAGGCTGTTACGGTTTTGAATTACACCACCTAACTTGCCACTGGCCCAGGTAAAGAGACTATGACTGTTCAAAACTTTAAAAACTTGGTCCCAAACATTAATCATAGGATGTGTGCCAAGTGAGGAAGCTTTTCAGCCTCCAAGAAAAATATATCATGAATCTCCATTCTAGATATGGCCCAGGAAAATAATGGAAAATGAACAATGTCCGGGAGCTATGAGGACAATGAGCAAGAGAAGAATTTTCAGAGCGGAATCACAGCCTAATCAATAACTCCATGGGATTTCAGAATGGCTTTGGCCCAGTGACTGCTATGTGTCTCCCATTCTTTCCTTTTTCAAATGTGAGAGAGTTTTTGTTTTTGTTTTTGTTTTGTGGTATGCGGGCCTCTCACTGTTGTGGCCTCTCCCACTGCGGAGCACAGTCTCCGGACGCGCAGGCTCAGCAGCCATGGCTCGCAGGCCCAGCCGCTCCACAGCATGTGGGATCTTCCCAGACTGGGCCACTACTAACCTGTGTCCCCTGCATTGGCAGGCGGACTCTCAACCACTGCACCACCAGGGAAGCCCTCAAATGTGAGAGAGTTGATTGCAGTTATCTTGTTCTGGCCCCACCACTGTATATTGGGGGTCTCTAGATAAAGAGAAGTAACATTCAGCCCTATACAGAAACTTCCACATATCACCTAGAGTTCTTGCACTTTGAGTATTGTTTTTATGATTGGGTGAAATTTGGGGTTTTTCTCCCTTGTGGATGGGGTGAGTGTGAGTGTATTTTGTGTGTGAAAAAGAGTGATCCAAATATTGATGACCAGGAAGGACCTTCAAGATGGGGGAGGAGTAAGACGTGGAGATCACCTTCCTTCCCACAAATACATCAAAAATACAACTACAGGGCTTCCCTGGTGGTGCAGTGGTTAAGAATCCGCCTGCCAATGCAAGGGACATGGATTCGAGCCCTGGTCTGGGAAGATCCCACATGCCACGGAGCAACTAAGCCCGTGCGCTACTGAGCCTGCGCTCTAGAGCCCATGCGCTGTATCTACTGATGTCCCCGTGCTCTAGGGCCTGTGCTCCACAACAAGAGAAGTCACCACAATGAGAAGCCCGGACACCCCAACGAAGAGTAGCCCCCACTCGCCGCAACTAGAGAAAGCCCGCATGCAGCAACAAAGACCCCACACAGCCAAAAATAATAAATAAATATAAATAAATAAATTAAAAAAAAATACAACTACATGTGGAACAACTCCTACAGAACACCGGCCAGGGTTCACCCTGGCAGAAGACCTCAGACTTCCCAAAAGGCAAGAAACTCCCCACGTACCTCGGTAGGGAAAAAGATAAAAGGAAAAACAGAGACAAAAGAATAGGGATGGGACCTGCCCCTCTGGGAGGGAGCTGTGAAGGAGGAAAAGTTTCCACACACTAGGAAGCCCCTTCATGACGGAGACGGGGGGTGGGCAGGGGGGAAGCTTCAGAGCCGTGGAGGAGAGCACAGCAACAGGGGTGCAGAGAGCAAAGCACAAAGACCCACAAAGAGGTCTGCTGCCGACCAGCAGTCACCAGCCCAAGAGGCTTGTCTGCGCACCTGCCGGGGCAGGTGGGGGCTGGGAGCTGAGGTTTGGGCTTTGGAGGTCAGATCCCAGGGAGAGGACTAGGGTTGACTGTGTGAACACACCCTGAAGGGGGCTAGTGCGCCACAGCTAGCAGAGAGGGAGTCCGGGAAAAACTGTGAAACTGCCTAAGAGGCAAGAGACCGTTGTTTCAAGGTGCGCAAGGTGAGGGGATTCAGAGCACTGCCTAAACGAGCTCCAGAGATGGGTGCAAGCGGTGGCTCTCAGCATGGACAACAGAGATGGGCATGAAATGCTAAGGCTGCTACTGCAGCCACCAAGAAGCCTGTGTGCAAGCACAGGTCACTAATCACACCTCACCTTCCGGGAGCCTGTGCAGCCCACCACTGCCAGGATCCCATGATCCAGGGGCAACTTCCGCAGGAGAACACATGGCGTGCCTCAGACTGTTGCCACATCACACTGGCCTCTGCCGCCGCAGGCTCGCCCTGCATTCTGTACCCCTCCCTCCCCCCAGCCTGAGTGAGCCAGAGCCCCCGAATCAGCTGCTACTTTAACCCCATCATGTCTGGGTGGAGAACAGACGCCCTCAGGCAACCTACATGCAGAAGCAGGGCCAAATCGAAAGCTGAACCCCAGGATGTGTGCGAACAAAGAAGAGAAAGGGAAATCTCTCCCAACAGCCTCAGGAACAGTGGATTAAATCTCCACAATCACTTTGATGTACACTGCATCTGTGGAATACCTGAATAGACAACGAATCACCCCAAAATTGAGGCAGTGGACTTCGGGACCAACTGTAGACTTGGGGGTTGCTTTCTGCATCTAACTTGTTTCTGGTTTTATGTTTATTTTAGTTTAGTATTTAGAGCTTACTTTCACTGGTAGATTTCTTTATTGATTTGGTTGCTCTCTTCCTTTTTTTTTAATATATATATTTTTTCCTTCTTCCCTTTTCCTGTGTATGCTTTGTGTATGCTTCTTTGTGTGATTTTGCCTGTAGAGCTTTGCTTTTACCATTTGTCCTAGGGTCCTGTGTGTCCTTTTTTTTTTTTTTTTATAGTTTTTAGGGCTCATTATCGTTGGTGGATTTGTTTTGGTTGTTCTTTCTTATTTTTTATTACTTTTTAAAATTTTAATAACTTTTTATTTTCTATTTTAATAACTTTATTTTACTTTAGTTCTTTCTCTCTTTTTCTCCCATTTCTCCTGAGCTGAGCAGCTGACAGGGTCTTGGTGATCCAGACAGGTGTCAGGCCTGAGCCTCTGAGGTGGGAGAGCCAAGTTCAGGACACTGGTCCACCAGAGACCTCCCAGCCCCACATAACATCAAACGGCGAAAGCTCTCACAGAGATCTCTATCTCAACGCTAAGACCCAGCTCCACTCAACAACCAGCAAGCTACAGTGCTGGACACCACATGTCAAAGAACAAGCAAAACAAGAACACAACCCCACCCGTTAGCATAGAGGCTGCCTAAAATCATAAGTTCACAGGCACCGCAAAACACACCACTGGATGCGGTCCTGTCCACCAGAAAGACAAGATCCAGTCTCATCCACCAGAATGCAGGCACCAGTCCCCTCCACCAGGAAGCCTACACAGCTGACTTAACCAACCTTACCCACTGGGAGCAGACACCAAAAACAACGGGAACTATGAACCTGCAGCCTGCGAAAAGGAGACCCCAAACACACTAAGTTAAGCAAAATGAGAAGACAGAGAAATACACAGCAGATGAAGGAGCAAGGTAAAAACCCACCAAACCAAACAAATGAAGAGGAAATAGGCAGCCTACCTGAAAAACAATTCAGAATAATGATAGTAAAGATGATCCAAAATCTTGGAAATATAATGGAGAAAATACAAGAAACGTTTAAAAAGGACCTAGAAGAACTAAAGAGCAAACAAACAATGATGAACAACACAATAAATGAAATTAAAAATTCCCTAGAAGGAATCAGTAGCAGAATAACTGAGGAAGAAAATGGATAAGTGACTTGGACGATAAAATAATGGAAATCATTACCACAGAGCAGAATAAAGAAAAAAGAAAGAAAAGAATTGAGGCCAGTCTCAGAGACCTCTGGGACAACATTAAACGCACCAACGTTCGAATTATCGGGGTCCCAGAAGAAGAAGAGAAAAAAAAGAACTGAAAAAATATTTGAAGAGATTATAGTTGAAAACTTCCCTAATATGGGAAAGGAAATAGTCAATCAAGTCCAGGAAGCACAGAGAGTCCCAAACAGCATAAATCCAAGGTAAAACATGCCAGGACATGTATTAATCAAACTATCTAAACTTAAATACATAGGAAAAATATTAAAAGCTGTAAGGGAAAAGCAACAAATAATACAAGGGAATCCCCATAAGGTTAAGAGCTGATCTTTCAGTAGAAACTCTGCAAGCCAGAAGGGAGTGGCAAGACATATTTAAAGTGATGAAAGGGGAAAAGCTACAATCAAGATTACTCTACCCAGCAAGGATCTCATTCAGATTCGACGGAGTAAAACCTTTACAGACAAGCAAAAGCTAAGAGAATTCAGCACCACCAAAAGAGCTTTACAACAAATGCTAAAGGAACTCTAGGCAGGAAACACAAGAGAAGGAAGAGATCTACAATAACAAACCCAAGACAATTAAGAAAATGGTAATAGGAACATAACATATCAACAACTACCTTAAATGTAAATGGATTAAATGCTCCAACCAAAAGACATACACAGGCTGAATGGATACAAAAACAAGACCCATATATACACTGTCTACAATAGAATCACTTCAGACCTAGGGACACATACAGACTGAAAGTGAGGGGATGGAAAAAGATATTCCATGCAAATGGAAATCAAAAGAAAGCTGGTGCAGCAATTCTCATATCAGGCAAAATAGACTTTAAAATAAAGACTATTACAAGAGACAAAGAAGGACACTACATAATGATCAAGGGATCAATCCAAGAAGAAGATATAACAGTTGTAAATATTTATGCACCCAACATAGCAGCACCTCAATACTTAGGGCAAATGCTAACAACCATAAAATGGGAAATCACAGTAACACAATCATAGTAGGGGACTTTAAAACCTCACTTTTACCAATGGAGAGATCATCCAAAATGAAAATAAATACGGAAACACAAGCCTTAAATGACACATTAAACAAGATGGACTTAATTGATATCTATAGGACATTTCATCCAAAAACAACAGAATATACTTCCTTCTCAAGTGCTCATGGAACATTCTCCAGGATAGATCATATCTTGGATCACAAAATCAAGCCGTTGTAAATTTAAGAAAATTGAAATTGTATCAAGTATCTTTTCTAACCACAACACTATCAGACTAGGTATCAATTACAGGAAAAAATCTGTAAAAAATACAAACACACGGAGGTTAAACAATACACTACTAAATAACCAAGAGATCACTGAAGAAATCAAAGAGGAAATCAAAAAATACCTAGAAACAAATGACAATGAAAACACGATGACCCAAAACCTATGGGATGCAGCAAAAGCAGTTCTAAGAGGGAAGTTTATAGCAAAACAATGCTACCTCAAGAAATAAGGAACATCTCAAAAAAACAACCTAGCCTTACACCTAAAGCAATTCTCTCTTGCATTCTTATATGCTAATGATGAAAAATCTGAAAGACGCTGATGAAAGAAATTAAAAATGATACAAACAGATGGAGAGATATAACATGTTCTTGGATTGGAAAAATCAACACTGTGAAAATGACTATACTACTCAAAGTAATTATAGATTCAATGCAATCCTTATCAAACTACCAATGGCATTTTTCACAGAACTAGAACAAGAAATTCTATGACATAAATCACAGCAAGATCCTTTTTGACCCCCCTACTAGAGAAATGGAAATATAAACAAAAATAAACAAATGGGACCTAATGAAAGTTAAAACCTTTTGCATAGCAAAGGAAACTATAAACAAGATGAAAAGACAACCCTCAGAATGGGAGAAAATATTTGCAAACGAAGCAACTGACAAAGGATTAATCTCCAAAATATACGAGCAGCTCATGCAGCTCAATATCAAAAAAACAAACAACAGAATCCAAAAATGGGCAGAAGACCTAAATAGACATTTCTTTAAAGAAGATATACAGATTTCCAACAAACACATGAAAGTCTGCTCAATATCACTAATCATTAGAGAAATGCAAATCAAAACTACAATGAGGTATCACCACACACCAGTCAGAATGACCATCATCAAAAAATCTACAAACAGTAAATGCTGGAGAGGGTGTGGAGAAAAGGGAACCCTCTTGCACTGTTGGTGGGAATGTAAGTTGATACAGCCACTATGGGGAACAGTATGGAGGTTGCTTAAAAAACTAAAAGTAGAACTACCATATGACTCAGCAATCCCACTACTGGGTGTATAGCCTGAGAAAACGGTAATTCTAAACGAGTCATGTACCACAATGTTCATTGCAGTACTATTTACAATAGCCAGGACATGGAAGCAACCTAAGTGTCCATCAACAGATGAATGGATAAAGAAGATGTGGCACATATATACAATGGAATATTACTCAGACATAAAAAGAAATGAAATTGAGTTATTTGTAGCGAGGTGGATGGGGTTATAGACTCTCATATAGAGTGAAGTAAGTCAGAAAGAAAAAAACAAATACCGTATGCTAACATATATATATGGAATCTAAAAATAAAAAATGGTTATGCAGAACCTAGGGGCAGGACAGGAATAAAGACGCAGACGTAGAGAATGGACTTGAGGACACAGGGACAGGGAAGAAGGGTAAGTTGGGATGAAGTGAGAGAGCAACATTGACATATATACACTACCAAATGTAAAATAGCTAGCTAGTGGGAAGTAGCTTCATAGCACAGGGAGATCAGCTCGGTTCTTTGTGTCCCCATAGAGGGGTGGGATACGGAGGATGGGAGGGAGATGCAAGATTGAGAGGATATGGTGACATATGTATACACATAGCTGATTCACTGATTCACTTTGTTATACAGCAGAAACACACCATTGTAAAGCAACTGTACTCCAATAAAGATGGTAAAAAAAAAAACATATTTATGACCAGTAGGACAGGACATACTACACTTATTATTCCTTATTATTCTGTCTCAACTATATCTAGTTCTTCTCATTTTTACAAGACAGAATTTTCTAGCCCCCTTATATCTTCTTTCTTTTCTTTTGTTTTGACACACCATATGGCATGTGGAATCTTAGTTCCCCGACCAGAGACCCGACCCATGCCCCCTGCTGTGGAAGCGAGGAGTCCTAACCACTGGACGGCCAGGGAATTTCCTAGCGCCGTTATGTTTCAGTGAGGCCACATGACTATTTCTGGCCAATGAGATGTGAGAGGAAATAGCACAGGTCACTTCTGGGTCACAGCATTTAATTGCTGGTGCCAAGACTCTCCAGATTTCACTTTTCCCCACCTGCATGATTCTGGGAGCATGTCTCAAGATGGGGCCTGAAGTGATTAAGACAGAGTCCCTTACCAACTTTTGTTGGACATTCAGCATGAGCGAGAATTAAACTTTTATTTTACTAGGTCTCCAAGATTTGGGAGGTTGTGCTATCACAGCATAGCCCAGCCTCTCCTGACTGATAAATCTACAAACAGCAAAAGGGACTTGTAATTCCACATTATCTGTCTTTCCTGACTTACTTAATGACAAAGTCTTTTCACACATTAATAAGTGGAGATAGCTCATCCTGGACACATAGTTGAAGGCTTCCTACCGTAACATGCGATATGTTAAATAGTCAATACAGTATCTTTTGGTATATTTTAAAGAAAAGTTTCCTCCTGTTAAATCTGTAAAACTCTGGAAATAAGCAGGAGAGCCAGTGCTTGATTTCTGAGTTTTAGTCAGATCACACGGAGGTAGAATGGTGAAAGGAACCCAAAGAAAAAGCATAATTTTCTAGGATAAGTAACATTTATCAAAACCATTGTGAAAATTTAAGATCAGATGAAATTATCTATTTTACTGTCTGAGGAAGGCCCCCAAAAGAAACAAAAGTGTTTCCAACTTTGTCCTAAATATTAGGAAAAAATTATTTCTAATTGGCAGTCTACCATAGACTAAATATAACACCCTCTGTGCTAGTGAGACTGTACCAATCAAAATTAAATGAGGTTCTTTAAATTTTTCTTAATATATTTTTTAAATTATTATTTTTGGCTGCATTGGGTCTTTGTTGCTGCACGTGGGCTTTCTCTAGGTGGAGCGAGCAGGAGCAACTCTTCGTTGCAGTGCACAGGCTTCTCATTGCGGTGGCTTGTCTTTGTTGAGGAGCATAGGCTCTAGGCGTGTGGCAGGCTTCAGTACATGTGGCTCGTAGGCTGAAGAGCGCAGGCTCAGTACTTGTGGAGCACGGGCCCAGCTGCTCCGCGGCATGTGGGATCCTCCCGGCCCAGAGCTCAAACCCGTGTCCCCTGCATCAGCAGGCGGATTCCCAACCACTGCGCCACCAGGGAAGCCCCATAGGCAACATTTCTTATTCCAAAGAGAAATGTGAGAGAAATGAGTATTTCTGATGGTAGTATAACAACTTGAAAACCTAAAAATGAAATATCAGAAGCAAAACCAAGCCTTTTTTCTTTTTAGTTTTTCCCTTTATTTTAGATGGCAGGCAGCATTGGATAGGTCTAGGTTTAGAATCTTTTCTAAAAGCATTTCATTTCTGACAGCATTTTAATATGAATTTAATTCTGCTGTTGGCTCAGACCATGACAGAATGAGCCAACATGGCAGGCGGACAACTGGATCACTTATGGTTCATTTCAATGGACATGGCACCCAGCCACAAAATTTATGAACAAAACTGTTTTAATATAGTTATTGCATTTGTAAACATTCAGCACAGGTGGAAACAAAGAATTCAAAAACAGAAATATCTTTTGTATCTAAGAATAAACAAACATGAAAGAATTAAATTTTTCATTTTTTTTAAGGAAAAGGATATTCATTTTTGTCAAGCATTAACAGTGATTTGGGTTCAAAAGCTCTAATTTTCATAGGATTCCATGACTCTATTCTTCAAAGTATGCTACGTAAGGTTGCCCAAGGGAACACTTGACTACCTCGACTTCTCCACCTCCATTTTTCTCCCGTTGAAAGTGAATGTTAATAAAATCCTCTACAGTTTCTTCATCTATGATCTGAAGGTCTTCCAGTCCAGTCAGAAGCACCGTCTTCTTAGATACTCCTGAAAATACCTAAGAAGCAAAATAAAAAGATAAATAGAAAATTTTCTAAGCGCTTTGAATTATAAAACTTTACATTTATAAGCTCTGCTTAATAGTTTGGATGTTATCTTGAGAGAGACAACGGGCCTCAGGAAGATTTTCAAGCAAGAGAATATCAGAGTTGGATCTGAGTTTCAGAAAGATAACTCTGGTGCATTGTGACAAATAGAGGAAAGGAGGGCAACTCTATGGACAGAGAGACCAGTTAGAGAGGTAGTGAGAGGTGGAAGTGACAAGATCAAGTAACGAAATGAATGCTGGAGGGGAAGCGAAACCAAGAGTTAGGCATGAGTTCTAGCTTTCAGGATGGCAGGCTAGGTTAATTAATAAGATTCTAACGGAAACAGAATCACAACTTTTTATTTTCTGTGGGGTGGGGCCGGGCAATAAGTTTCCAAAATGAAAGAAAAGAGATGACTTTACCTGAAACTTTTTCAGGTATGTTTCCGTGTACGGAGAAACAGTAACTCTCTGGCAGTTTTGATTTATATAAAGAGGATAGTCTTTTATTTTCAAAATCTTGTCAGCAACTAGAAGTAAATTTTTAAAAATTATTTTCTCCTTTATATCAAACATTTTTAAACCAAAGTTAAAACCTCCTTCAAACAGAATGTCAGAGTAAACAGTGGCTTGAGGGATTAATTTTTAAGAAACTCTACAGTCCACTTTAAAGAATTCACAGTACATAATTTTAAAAAACATAAGACCAAATGATAATGAGATTTAAATAGCTCCATCTGTCTTAAACTATCAGTCAATCAATGCACAGTGAGCTGCAATGTCCTCAGATAGACCTACCTTGAGCTACATAAAATGTGATAACCATTTGCAAAAAATAACCTAGCCATCCTAACAAAACCCAGTGTTTCCCAATCTCTCAAGAAGTACACATGCAAATTAAGATTAGAATACTCTCTTTCTCTCTCTCTTTCTGTGCATAATATATATATATATATACACATACATACATATAGCAAATTACTATATTACTATTATATATCTAAAATTACTTAATTGTCCTGTAACTAATACATGACATTCAATAAACCTGTATAATGATGTTAATCAAAGGTGCAGGGGTGCTGAATGTCATCTAAAAAAAGTGAAGGCAAATAACAAAAATTCATCAACTTTCTCCAACACAAAAAATAACCAGATTTATTTTTAGCAGCTTTTTTTCCTAGAGGGGAAAAAAGGTAATGTGTCAAGATTGCATAGAGTTTAACACAAACAGTTCGTAAGAATATCCAATCACTTTTTTTCTCCTCTCACCAGTCCACCTTGAATTAGCAATATAGTACAGTGGTTAAGAGTGTAGATCCTTGCTGGCAAGGATGTGGAGAAACTGGAACCCTGGTACATTGCTGGTAGGAATGTAAAGGTGTAGCCACTGTGGAAAACAGTATGGCGGTTCCTCAAGCATTAAACATAGAATTACCATATTATCCAGCAATTCCAGAAGGATCTGGAAAGACATTCACCTAACCATAACTAGCTACATAGCAGGAGAAAGGGAAGTTTGGAAATTTAAGGAAATGTCTCAATTTTTATTAAATTAATGTTGTTCTCTATTATTTCAATTTTCTTTAAAAAGCATGTATTACTTTATTATGAAAAAACTTAAATCAGTCAATGGTTTTTAATTGTATATTTGGATTTCTACTTAAATCAGTCAACGGTTTTTAATTGTATATTTGGATTTCTATCGTATGTGCAAACCCTGGAGAAGTCCTAAGAACTAGATTAACTAGAGGAAGAGATTTTTACATTGAGAATCATTTGAACATATTAACAAAAGAACTTGGAGAATCTTCTATTTTTCATTATAAGAATATAAACCTCCCTAAGATGATTTGGTAAAAGTCCATTTCTACCTAAAAAAGGAACAGCTGTTCTCTCTATTACCCCCTTTCCTTCCTGGAATCGATTACCTCCACCTGAGATCCTTGTCAATCGTAATAAGTGAGATGAAGAGACAGTTTTATATATATATTTTTTCAGAATGTTTCTCTGCCACACACCCACTGTGCGATCTTGGGTAAGCTGCTTACCTTGAGTACGCCTTAGTTTCCTCATCAATAAAATGAGTATAACACCTACATCCAGAGCTGTGCTATGGATCTGAGCAGATATATGTATAAAACACCAAAGACTCCATGCCTGGCACGTGATAGGAATGCACTAAGATGTAGGTACTTGTTATCTGTAATCCTATCATTCTCAGCAGCACTCAGGGAAATCATTTTCAGGACTCTACCATTTCATAAGGTTAAAAAAAAAATCCCCTGTTATTATGCTGTCTAATAAATTCCAAATAAAAGCAGTAGAAAGGGATACTTTCAGACCTGGCAGAACGTAATTTAAATGCTAGAGTACTGTCTAACTCTCAGTGCAGGAATACCTCCACTTTCCACAAATGTGACGACGGCGCTCCGGGACTGCTTGTCGTACTCCACGCAGTCCACTTCTCCGCCTCCGTTGCGGGATTTACAAAAACTCAGTTCTAGCTTGTCTCTCATCTGACTTTCAGGCAGTTCATCAGGAATGTCGGTAACGTGGATCTTCATTTTAGACACTTCTACGTGAACCTGGGAAATCGGTTCACGTTCAGAAATATGGATGAGAAAAGTGTCCGTGTTTAACAAATTCTGAAACGCTTTAATCACCATGTTACCTGGAATCTGACTCCTGAATTTAATGGAACCGGGCTGGCCATAACCTTCACGTTTACATCCTGTATCTGCACGTGATGGTGCCCCACTCTGATCACATTTTGGGCAACTGAAAAATAATTTGGGAAGTATTAATTGCCAATATTTCAATACATTTTTACATGTTTGGTTTAACAACAAATAATCCTGAATATTTTAAGTTTTCTTTAATTTTAAGGGATCTAATTTTTACATTTTTCTTAGGATTTCTAAGTGATGATGGTCTTGCCACCATAGTAGGATATATTAATGTCAAAATATATCAGCAAAAAATTACAATGTAGAAATTCTCGACAAGTTCTAGATTCATCGCTTAAGAGATAAGCCCGATGATCCTTCAGAAATTCATATATTACTTCAGTACAGCCACACACCCTTCCTTTCCACTGTAGACAGAATTATCAGAGAACTCCCTTAGTACATTAAAGCTCAGCCAGAAATTTCTTCCATGTTGAGTAAGCTAGGAAGACTTTTTAGGTCAGTGCCATTCTGACAATTAATCTTATTTATCATTTGTCACTGCTCCTTAATATGTTACAAGCAACAAAGAAATAAATATTTGTTCTTGTCTCTGTCTTTCCCCAGGATTACATATTAAAGACCACAAAGACTTAAATACCAAAGAGTGAGTCTTTTTTTTTTTTTTGGTCATATTTAATGAAGAATTCTACTTTCCTTAAAATGCTCTTGAGATTATTCATTAAAAAGTCGATAGTCTTCATATACCGATCACAAAACTATCTAGTCTAATTTAGCCATGCAAATGGGAAAGGCTTAGTAATATAATTATGCCAAACATCATTAGAAATCCAATAGCAACTATACGACAGTTTAAAATGAATGTGCGGGGAATTCCCTAGTGGTCCAGTGGTTAGGACTCGGTGCTCTCACTGCTGAGGGGCTGGGTTTCAATCCCTGGTCGGAGAACTAAGACGCGGCCAAAAATAAATAAATAAATAAGAATAAGAAAAAACCAAAATAAAATGCATGTGGGTATGTGTTTATTTTTAATTGTGTGACATAAGAGTTTATAACCCTTCAGTTGTTGCTATTTGGAGCTGCTTACTCTAATATGTCATAAAGACTAGACACAAATTAGTCTCGGTCTTATAAACCTCACGTGTTTATAACAACCAGACAGCACACCACAGCTGGAGGAAGAGAGAAACAAGGCTAGAAAACAGGGCGTTGTCATGTGGGAATTCAGACTCATTGTACCATGATATGGCTCTCTAACTTGAATTACATCTTTTTGTTGTTATTGACAACAGGCAACAAGAACAGAGATTATCAACTGTAAGTAATACTTAGATGATGATCTTTCCCTCCCAACGCCCACCCCGCAAACCTCCAACATCTGGTGATGTGACACAGCTGAGAGGGCTACTTGTGTTTCAACTTCTGTGACTCTGTCAAAAGCCAACTCCTGTTTAATTGTGTAGAAACCCAAAGTTGTCCAGAAGAGCAGGACCTCAGAGCCATGCCAAGGGTGGAAGCAGTGATGCAGCTGTTTTTGAAGAAAATCCTGTTCCCAGCATCCCCAGGTAATTCCTATGCAGAATCCTTGCTTCCCAAATCCTCACTTCCATCCTTCAGTTATATCTCAATTACCACGGCCAACTGCCAAGTGCCAACAGGGCTCTTGGCCTCCCCCTTCACCCTCAGCTGCAGGGGCGGACCCAGAGTGGACAAAGCGTATGTGCATATAGTGACCTGCCAGAATGCCTTTCTATTTATTTTCAGGCTATAGTAACAAACCAGGCGTCAAGGAGACATGAGTTATAATCATAGATTCCCAGAATCTGAACACTGGAAGGGCTTGTGAAGACCATCTGACCCCACCCATAACTTAATCTAACTTGGAAAATATGAGAACAAAAAGCCCAGATGGTGGCCTGCTCAGAGGAATGTTGGTACAGTAGAACATACAAGGGTACTTGAGGTTTGGCTCTCAGCTCTGCAATTTATCACCTGTATGGACCTTGAGCAAGTTCCTTATCTTAGGTAAGCTTCTGTTTCTTTAGCTGAAAAATTCCTAACATGTAATAATAATGACAGCTAACATTTATTAAGTGTTTATTATATATCAGACACTGTGCTAAGTATTTTTCAACATTTCTCATTTAATACTCAAAGCAACCCCCTGAGGTAGGTACTGCCACAAAATGTGTCATAAAAAAATTGAGATTTATAAAGAACCCAACCAAGTTACACTTCTAGAAAGGGGCACAGCTGGCACTCAAAGCCAGATTCTCCTCATTAAGGTGCCCCCAGATCTCAAGAGGGTCCCACACCACGGCGGACGTGGCAAACATCAGGTCCCACTCCCAAATCTCTGACTCCAGGGCTCTTGCCATTCACAGGTCTTGTGCATTTAGGTAAATCACTTAAACACCTGAGAATCTGTTTTCTTAGTTATAAAATGTAAATAGTAACTCTCTATCTTATTTCTTTCATGGATTCATGTGAGTATACAATGAGATAATGTCTGTGAGAACTCTCCTAGAATGATGTAGAGCTTTACAACCTTGAAACATTATCACTAGTATTATCATTTGCAGGTAGCAGTTGCAGTAGAAAGGCATTGGTATTGGACATCACAACACCTGGGCTTGAGTCCCAGCATTGTCACGTCCTGAATGAGTGATCATGTTCAAGTCACTCAATGTCTCAGAGTCAGTTTTCTCATCTGTAAAATGGGGATAATCATACCTACCTCAGGGTGTCACTATGAGGATGAGATGAAATGATAAATGTAAAAATTGTAAAGCAATGGCCAAATATCTACAAAAACTCTTTGAAAGTCCCAGTGCTTTCCAAAGGTAACATGGTCAAATTTTTGAACATTAGTCATACCTTCTTCTTTTTCAAAGGTGATAAGTGCTTGTCCTTTTTGTAGCTCATAAGGGACTTTTGAGCTCATGTGACACGAATAGGAGGTATTTGAAAACTGGCTGTCACTCTCAGGATTCTCTACAGCTGTGAACTTTATCTTTGTTTCGGGAATATCCTCGTTAATCTAATTCAAACAGAAATGTTTGATTAAAATCAAGACAAGAAATAACTTAAGTCCTTCCAATGATAATGTGATTTGATCATCCAATAATTCACTCTCCACTGACTTCAGAGCCCCACGGAATACTGAGCGTGGTCTTATTTAATATCTTTAGTAATTGCTTCTTCCCAGGGAAGTACTCAGTAATGTAGTCAGATGCTGATCCTTCAATATTATTTCACAGATGAAATGGTAAATATATAATCTCTCACTTTTTCTAAGTGTTTAAACTGGTCAATATTGTGTGGTGTTTGAGTCTAAAGCCTACATCATTCCTGTAGAAAAATACCCTTTGAACAACTGTGCCAATAATAAGCTATCTCACAAAGAAATCATTGCACAGTATATTTACCCTCACTGCAAAGAGGTATGAAATAGAGTCAGGTGTATATGGTTATTTTGATGGCAAACTCAGATAACCTCATCCAAAAAGAAAGACTCCTGAATTCAATGACTTAAAATTTATCAAATTTAAATTCCCCCTTCCTCAACACCTGCCCATCAACTTTTTAACCATTACCCCAACTGAGGTTTATAAAAATGTGAAGGGACACTACCAGCAAGATCTGTAATCTGGAGGATAAAGTTAAGGGGTTATACTTAGCTGCTTAAAATCACTGGGATGAACAGTCAGTACAACCACACATAAATGCACAAATGAATTGAGTATTTGCATTTCTATTTCCCATGGTTATTTTACATGTTGCAAGAAAAGGTTTTATCGCAAAGACATTAGAAATGTCAAGTGAGTCATTTGATCTCATCTGACATTTATTCTACATGTAACTTTGGTAGAATTTCTGATTACCATAACTCTGACTTCAAAACGATCTGCAGTGTCTTGAGAAAAGGCAGAGTGTTTCCCAATAATGTAGAAACATCCAGTATACCCTGAGAAGTCAAGAGCTTTCCGGAGTGAGAGTGAGAATGCCTGCTTCTAGTCCTGAGTAGACCGTGGCAGGGAGCAATTCACTTATGCTCTCTAGACCCCAGTTTCAGTCCTCTGTGAAGTGAATCAACTGAGCTGGCTGGGTTCCCGAGGCCCCTTGAGTCGTAGGACTAAATGATTCTGGATCCAGCCTGAGAAGTATCCAGAATCTTAACAGAGACTTCTCTAAATCTCACAAACACCGGAAACGTCACTTCCTGATATTCAACATCCTATCCCCCATTTCAGAAACAAAAAGTGACAATGCTTTAAGCATTTCAATTGTTTAAAGTATTTTTTTTAACAACCTGGGTTGTTATGAAGAAAAAAGGAGTGAAAGCTATGTCTAACTCAAACACAGGAGAAATTAAGAATTTAAATGAAGATACTCATCCAATTTCTTTTTAACTGTGAAACTCACTTAAATTTCTTGGATGAGGAGAACAATAAAAGAACTTGGTGAGAAGACCAAGAATTTGATCCAAAAGTGATTGATAATGACCATCATTTGGGGGTAGTTTTGGATTAACATATACATGAATATTAAAACATGTATTAGCATAAGTGTGCAGCAAGATGAAATTCTACAGTGATCACACACCTGTGACCAGCACCCAGATTAATAATCAGAACAAGACCAACACCCCAGAAGCCCTCTTGGGTTCCCTTCCAGTTCCTACCTGCCTCTAAGAGTCACCACCATACTAACTTCTAACATCGTGTTTTCATGCTGTATTTCAATGGAAGCATATGGTGCGCCCTGTTTCTCCTTTTCTGGCTCAGCACTGTGTTTATGAAATTCATCGATGTTAGTGCATACAGTTGTAGCCTGTTCATTCTCATTGTTGTGTAGTAGTCCACTGTGTGAATACACCCTAATTTATTAATTCATCCTACTGCTCTCAGTTTGGGGCTGTTGCAAACAGTGGTGCCATGGATGACCATAATGTTTTAGAAATGAATTCTGTATCGATAAATTGCTTTTCCTGAAAAATGGGGTCTGTGAAAAATGAGATACATAAAATAATTAAAGAAGTACCTGGGAGTTCCTGGTTGTCGCTTGCAACTCAGCTTCAAGCTTTTGGATCTCCTCCTTTAACTGAATATTTTCCTTTTCAATTTCACTAATTAATTTCTAAAAATAAAAAGGAAATAAAATAACACCCAAAATTTAAACAGTCCCGACCTCATTTTTCTTCTCTTTTCTTAATATTTATTTATTTTGGCTGCACAAAGTCTTAGTTGTGGCACACGGGATCTTTGTTGCAGCATGTGGGATCTTTAGTTGCGGCATGTGGGCTTCTTAGTTGTGGCATGTGGACTTGTTAGTTGTGCATGCACGTGGGAGCTAGTTCCCCGACCAGGGATGGAACCCGGGTCCCCTGCATTGGGAATGTGGAGTCTTACCCAGTAGACCACCAGGGAAGTCCCAGCCCCGACCTCATTTTTCTAATTAATTAAAGAAGCAAAATTTCTCTCACTTCAAACAAGGCAAAGAAAGACATTAGACAGTCTCAAAATAAATATGATCACGTGACTAATACCTTTGTCAAATGTTTTACATCATCACCTGTCGACTTTCTTACCACTGCCAAGGATTATTATCTCTATTATACAAAAAAGGAAACCACTTTTCACACTAAACCAAAGTCACAGAAATGTTTATAGTAGAGCAAGGATTGATACCCCTGTCTTCTGGATCTTAGTTCAGTGCTCTGTCAATTCCTTCCTAACTATTTGTGACTCCAATATGACTTTTAAGCTGCACCATAACTGTGGACATATGTTACTCTGGGGCAATTTAAAAATATTTTTTTCTGTGATTCCCACAGTATAGCTGCCTTGATATGCCAGACAGATGGCCTTGAGTAAGTGGTTTAACTACCTGAGCCTCCATTCCCTTAGGTCTAATTGGATAATTGCTAACGAAACTCTTAACTTCTAGGTGCAAATCAAAGAAATGAGAGAGGAAGTGAAAAAGCAGCTAACATTGTAAGCTGTGTAAGAGAAAGAAAAGAAATATGATTCTTCTTGTCAGTCTTGAATAATAGAGGTAAAAAAAACTGAAAACCCTAATATTCTTCCAAATTCAACATAATGTTGGACAAAGACATATGAAACATGCCTCGCTGCAAAAGTAATAGATGTAAGTTAATTTTTAATAGTACTCAGTAATTTTTCCTTTTTACCTGGTTTTGTTCATCTTTCATAAATTCTTCAGCTGGCCCATACTCCTTAAGAACTTGTTTTTTGTTATCTTCATCAGTTGCCATGATTCCCTAATTACTATAAAAGGTAAATACTTTAAAAATAGTACAAACACACAAATTCAAGAAGAAAAAGTAACTTTTACCCTCTTACAGAAGAAACATCTCTTCTTTGCTATATGTTATTTCCTATCACCGAAGTCTTTATTATCATGAGGATTATATCCAAAGTCTCTATTTCAAATAACTTTCACACCTATAAACATATAAAAAGGTTCTAAAAATTCTTTGCTTTTCAACACCGTAAGAGAAAATAATAGGTATTAACATTCCTTTGTAGTTCTCATATCAATCATAATATGATGCTCCATTTAAAAAGACTATTATTTTGGTCTTCTAGACTTTTTCAAAGGTTTTTATTTAAATATTTAATTCTCCCTATTATACTCTCCAAATGTAATGGAGTAAAAAGACCTCCAAACACCGTTCCTCTATGCGTACAGGGGTTTTCACAAACCCTCCTGAGTTCATACACTTGGACAGGAAAAAAACTTCATCTTTATTTCTAATAACCTCTGATTGAAACTTAGCATTCTCTTCAAATATGAATATAGGCAACAAGCCACATAGTATTTGCAGCCCCTGTGACAAAAGTCACCAAGACGGTACAGATATTTTCATAAAATATTTTAACTCTTCCAGATATCTTAAAACATTGCTTGTGTTTAACCCTGCTTCAAAATTATGATAGTTATTAAACTCATGACTAGGTCTTGTAATAAACTGTAGTATGTTGATATATATTACTATATTAAATATTTGCTTTTTAAATAACCTGATAATCATATTTCAATATAATTGGTTTCCTTTATAATTCTATGTATTTTGTTTTATACAACTTAAAAACTTTATTTTGAGAAAGGCCCACAAGCTTTTTCCGACTGGCACCAAAAAAGTTAAGAAACCTTGCCTGCATATCAATTTACTAAGATGGAGTTATCCCAGATCAAATATGACACAAGGATTATCACAACAGTTATTGTTTTAGAAGCACAGTAATAATGTGTCTGTTAATACAATCTTCCAAGATTTCAAGTGGCTAAGTTCTCACTATTCCTATAGAAGAAACAGAAAAGACATGTATTCTTCTCTAAACATAAAATAGAAGACTAGCAGAAAATTAGTCATGGCTTAGTTTACTCAGTGTGAACACAAGCAGTGTCCAAAAAAAGGGGTCATATGGTAGTTCTACTTTTAACTTTTTGAGGATCCTCCATACTGTTCTCCATAACGGCTGCACCAATTTACATTCCCACCAACAGTGCACAGGGGTTCCCCTTTCTCCACACCCTCTCCAGTATTTGTTACTGTAAGGTCGGATCTTAACAAACGGCACCGCGAAACAGGAAAGCTTCAAGTGAGCTTTATTAGGGAGCGCACCCGGGCGAAGTTCACTGGTCCGAGAGAAAGGGGCCAGAGAAGTCGCACCCGGGCGAGGGTTGGGCAAGATTTTATAGGGGAAGAAGGGAAAGGGGTGTGGTGAATCTGGGAGGGCGCAGGGTATTCCTTATTTGGTGGTCTTTCCGGGTATCCTGGGGGACCGTTAGTCCCGCCCCTCGAAAGGCGGGAAGGCTGGGCCGGGTTCAAAGTCCCCAGGTCAGTTCCTGGAACTGGGTGGTCCGGAGAGTTTCGGTCTGATGCAACCTATGAATCTGATTGTGTTCCCCTGCCTCGGGCCAGTTGGCCTTACAGTTACCTCTTGTCTTTTTCTTGACGCCCATTCTAATAGATGTGAAGTGTATCTCATTGGGGTTCATGTGGGATCTTCCTGGACTGGGGCATGAACCCGTGTCCCCTGAATCGTTAGGCGGACTCAACCACTGCGCCACCGGGGAAGCTCTCCCTCTGCATATTTATAATCACGTTCTCTGACAATGAAAAACCTGACTCAGAAAATCAAAAAAAAAAAAAAAAATTTAAAGGGAGAAAAATAGAATGAATGCTATGAATTGGAACTGGAGATATCAGCATAATCTCATGATTTCTGATATGTTGATAGAAAAGTACAGAAATTTAAATATAGATATAAGTGTGTGAGTGTGTGATATTCCCCAGTTCTGTCTGCTAAAAGGGCCTGGAAACAAAGACAACAGCAGTGAGCACATCTAGCGCCCAGAATTTAGTTTCTAGTACCATTCTCAGCTACCAGGAACCAAGGCTATTAAGAGAAATGGCTGCTTCTAGAAGTAGGACAGGAAAAGTACAAGACAAGCATCTTATGATGTCAGAAAGCAAGAAGTGCTCAAAGAATGATGAGGATATGTCACAAGAACATAGAGTCCACCTTGATGAGGTTCTCACTGGACAAATGTGGGAATCAATTAAGCACAGAAATAAATAATGACAGTAATAATTAAATCCACTGAGCAAAACAGAACTATGAGTCGGTAAACATAGCTAGCTAGCTAGCTAGCTATATAGGTAGATAGATAGATAAATTGATAGTTTTGTGAGGAAAGGACCATTTAATTAGTTTCAAAATACTTACCCACAAGTACTGCAAACCAAAATCCAGTGCAATCTCAATCATTTAGGTGTTCTGAGCACTCACCAGTCCTGGCATTGACAAGCCCTTGAAGGAGATCAACAATTTCAATGGGGATAAATATCAGTTTGCCCTTTTGCTTTGAACATGTCAAGCTGACCTACAAGAATATAAGCACTGTAAGGGCTATGATTTTTGTTTTGTTCTCTAAAGTATGCTCTAGTTCATCCAGAATGCTACCCTAACAGTACCCAAAAGAGTGCCAGGGATATAGTCCACACTCAGGAAATGATTGTTTTTAATTGAGTTAAAATTTCCTGGGCTTCCCTGGTGGCGCAGTGGTTGAGAGTCTGCCTGCCAATGCAGGGGACACGGGTTCGTGCCCCAGTCCGGGAGGATCCCACATGCCGCGGATAGGCTGGGCCTGTGAGCCATGGCCGCTGAGCCTGCGCGTCCGGAGCCTGTGCTCCGCAACGGAAGAGGCCACAGCAGTGAGAGGCTCGCGTACCACAAAAAAAAAAAAAAAATTTCCTTACACTGAACAACCTGTATTGCACTTCATATAAGTGGAATCATTTGGTATGCACCCTTTTATATGTGCTAGAGTTTTAAGCTCAACATGTTTTGGAGACTTGTCCTTGTTATTGCATGTATTAGTAGTTTGTTCCTTTTTATTGCTGTGTAGTATTCCATGCATGGACAGCCTACAAGTTGTTTATCCATTCTCTCGTTGGTGGGCTATTTGGTTATTTCTGGTTTGGGGCTATTATGAATAAAGCTTCTCAAAACAAAACAAACAAAAGGAATACTTCTCCACAAAACACTAATTTCAAAGGGGAAAAGAATAACTTTACAGTGAAGAAGCCAGGCGGACCACACCATAATGAAGTAATCAAAGTAAATAATGAGATACATCAAAATCATCTGACATATGATAGGCACACCGAGAACACAGCATGACTCCTATGATATTCCTGCCAAAGATGCATGAGCCGAATCTAAACAAGAGGAAACATGAGATAAACTGGCCTGTTCTCTTCAAAAGTGTCAAGTTCATGAAAGCCAAGGAAAGACTGAGAAACTGTCCCAGGCTGGAGATTAAAGAGACATCACAACTAAACACAATGCATAACTCTGAACTGGGTCCTTTTGTTATAGGATATTATAGGGACAACTGGCAAAATTTAAATTAGATCCAAGGATTAGATGGCATAATGTATCAATATTAATTTTTCTGATTTTAATCACTGTATTGGAGTTACATAGAGAACATCTTTTTTGTAGGAAATAAATACTCAAGAATTCCAGGGTAATTGGTCATGAAACCTACTCTCAAATAACTCAGGAAAAAGACAATTTTTTACTTGCAGATTTTCTGTAAGTTTGAGGAGTTTAAAAATAAAAAAGGTATATATAAGTAGCTCTTTATTGCGTTAACAACTGCAGAGTCCTTATAACGGTATTCATCCCAAGTCTTACACAATCTAACCCCAACTAGTCTTATTTAGACAACTCCTGGACCAAGTCCCTTAACCACACTGAACACTCTAAGGGTTTCTCTTTTCCCTCCTGTCCCTCAATGTCACATCCTTCCTCCCCTTCCAACCTTAACCTCCACCTAATGAAACCCTACTGTTCAACATCCATCCCAAATTCACCTCCAAGTTCTTGAAGCTTTGTCTGATTCCCCCAAATGATTTTACTTCTCCTGCTATTATCTCTTTTGGGGAGCTTTATTTGTGTACCTGTGTCATTTTCCATGACTAGATGGTCATGACCTTGAGCCCAGGGACCACGTCCATTCTTCCTTGTATCCATTCAGAGCACAATACACATTCACACACTGAAAACACTCAATATTTATAGAATTGTGCAGTATCTTGACTGAGGTATTTATTCAGCTCAGGACATCCCAGGCATGTGAAGTTCTCTTATTACATTTCCAGAAAGCAGAAACTGCAACATTATTTAACTGTTTTTTTAGTCTATATTCTTAATATAGACTAAGAATAATAATAAAGGCTTGTAATAAAGGCTCTCAATAATATATTTAACTCATATGAATGGTCTACTACATAATATTCCCAGGACTTCTTACAGCATATCTAGTAACTGGATACTTTCCCTCTTTGCATAAATGGGATGTACAGTAATAGCTTTCCTTTTATACAGTCAAATGGTAGGCAGAATAATGGTCCCCTTAAAGATGCCCACATGCTAACCCTCAGAATCTGTGAATATGTTAGGTTACACTGCAAAGGAGAATTAAAGTTGTAGAATGAATTAAGGTTGCTAATCAGCTGACTTCAAAATATAACGATCTTGGACTTCCTTGGTGGCGCAGTGGTTAAGAATCTGCCTGCCAGTGCAGGGGAACCAGGTTCGATCCCTGGTCCGGGAAGACCCCACATGCCGCGGAGCAACAAAGTCCGTGCACCACAACTACTGAGCCAGCGTGCCGCAACTACTGAGGCTATGTGCTGCAACTACTGAAGCCTGCGTGCCTAGAGCCCGTGCTATGCAAAGAGTAGCTCCTGCTCGCCACAACTAGAAAAAGCCCGCATGCAGCGACAAAGACCCAACACAGCCAAAAGTATATATACATAAATACAAAGATCTTCCTGGATTATTGGTGGGGAAATAATGTAATCACCAGGGTCCTTCTTCAAAGTGAAAGAGGAAGGCAGAAGAGTAGAATCAGAGTAAGATGTGACAACAGAAGACTAGTCAGAGAAATGCAACATTGCTGGCTTTGAGGATAGAGAAAGGGCACCACTGAGCCAAAGAAGGTGAGCAGTCTACAGAGGCTGGAAAAGACGAGAAAACAGGTTCACCGCATTAGCCTCGGGGAAGGAAGGCAGACGCCTTGATTTTAGCCCAGTGACGCCCAGTTGAACTTCTAACCAGCAGAATTTTAAGATAATAAACTTGTGGATTTTAAGCCACTAAGTCTGTGGTGATTTGTTATGGCAGCGAATGAAAAAACCAGCACAAATCACCTATACCA
>NW_020173941.1:250352-274919 GCF_003031525.2 Neophocaena asiaeorientalis asiaeorientalis | reverse complement strand
ATATGCATGCCTGGCGGCAAAAAGAAAGGAAATGAGAAGGAAGGAAAAAAGGAGGTGGTGATGCACAAAGTTGTTTTTGTTTTGTTTTGTTTTTGTTTTTTAAACTTCTGCATGTGTATAGATAGGGAAACATCGCATTCTCTTTTGGACGTCTCTTTCAAGAAAACCCCTGCATATTCTGAAAAGTGAGGTACGTCTGCCAAAACCTGCTCCTCCTGCCAACAGAGTAAATGTCCTGAAGGAATCTGTTTTCCTAACAGCTGTCTCCAGAGACACTACAAGAACAGTGGGGAAACACAAACCATTTTAAGTTTCAATTTCCGAAATGAAGCAAAGCAAAGGAGACGGGGTCAGAGGCCGGGACGGCACAGAGAAGGCCCCGTGGGCCGAGGGCAGGCGCGTCCCCTCGGTGGCTGTGTGGTCCCCGCGACCCCGGCAGCGGGCAGCGCAGGGGCGCAGCGCTGGGGCTCCGCGCCCGGCCCCCGTCCGCCCCCGGCTCTCCGCCGGGCGTCTCCCCGCAGGAGGTCCCGAGTCCCGCGGAACCTGCCTCGTCGCCATCCACTGCCCTGGACCACTAGAAGCGGGGATGGCAGGAGGGGAACGGGGCACCCACTCACCCGCCTCGGCCCGCCGAGCGCCGCGCCCCGGTTCCCGGAAACCTCGCTGGCGGCGCGCAGGTGGAGCGTCCGCGGGAGGCGCTGAACCTCCGGGCCCGGCTGGCGCTGCCTTGTCCAGAAGAGCTTTGAGCCTTTTTCAAGTGGGTGTCCCCCAGATCAACAGTTTCGTTCCTTTAAAAAAAAGAAAGAAAGAATAAAAGGAGAAGAAAACTACTCAAATGATGATTTTCTTTAAATCTAGTCACTGCTCGAATACCAAACCTGGTGTCTCCAATGATTAGTCACTAACAAGTTACACCTATTTTCACTTTCGATTTTTAAAACGTATTGGTTTTGTTTTTGTTTTGAGGGAATTTATTCCCAAAGTATTCCTTAAGTTTCCATAGACATCATTTTAGGACATGCTTTAAAAACTACTCCTTTGTATGTATATTACAGGACGTGTTTTTGGAAAAAGTGGATAGAAACCAAATAAAGTCAAAGTGGGAGTCTCTCATCAGATTGTAATGGTAACTCTCGTTGTAATTTATGGATCATTATAACCTTAATCTACAAATCTTTGCAGCCAGCACAAGGTCAACTTTTGTGTACAGGTATTTCTTTTGCAACTTCCCAGGAAGTTGGGAAAGCTGTGGTGTTCAGTTGGTTTCTACGACCTGTGTCCCTTGAAAGTTTTCTTATAATCATTTTGTTTTGCTGTGAAGCTTATAAATAAATACTTCACTAAGTGTGATCTTTTCCTTTGAAATGGAAAACATCTGGTTGACTTCAAAAATTGCATTGTTTCTGAATCCTACACAGAAAACCACCCCACAGCTGCACTGGCTGGTAAATAGAGATCAGGGAGGAGATGTATCAAAATGACCTCCAGGCATAAATTCTAGTTTACAGTGCTGTGTATTCATATATAACTGATATATAATCTGATAAAATGAAATATTAACCAAAGCCAAATTCCTTTATATCAAGAATATTATATGCATTTTCAAATAAATTAATACATTGAGATATTTCCAAATGATGTAAATATCAATAGGTTTTGATTGCATGCCACTCCTGAATTAAAAACTGGTTTGCTCTGCAAAGGGAAAAGGAAATAAACATTTACAGGTGTATTAAATATTCACCTTTTCTATGTAAAAAAAAAAAGAATATTGATGGCAATCAGTTTAAAGTGGCCTTTCTAAGTGAAGAAAATAAAGTGGTGCATAGACACTTGTACTCATCAGCCCAGTCAAAACAGTACAAATATTCTAACTGTGGCAGCCTGAGAATTACTTTTGGTCTCCCTTAAAATTTTGTTTTTTATTTTATTTAAATGTATTTATTTATTTATTTATTTATCTATTTTTGGATGCATTAGGTTAAAAATTTGTTTTTTTTAAATTTTGTTTTTTATTTAAATTTATTTATTTATTTATCTATTTTTGGCTGCATTGGGTTAAAAATTTGTTTTTTTAATTTTTGTTTTTTATTTTATTTATTTAAATTTATTTATTTATTTAATCTATTTTTGGCTGCGTTGGGTCTTCATTGCTGCATGAGGGCTTCCTCTAGTTGCAAGCAAGCAGGGGCTACTCTTTGTTGCAGTGCACGTGCTTCTCATTGTGGTGGCTTCTCTTTTGCCAGAGCAAGGGCTCTAGGTGCGTGGGCTTCAGTAGCTGTGGCACCCGGGCTTAGTTGCTCCTCAGCATGTGGGATCTTCCCAGACCAGGGCTCGAACCTGTGTCGCCTGCACTGGCAGGCGGATTCTTAAACACCGCGCCCCCACGGAAGCCCCTTTTATTTTATTTTTGGCTGCACTGCAAGGCTTGAGGGATCTTAGTTCCCTGACCAGGGATTGAACCCTGGCCCATGGGAGTGAAAGCGCTGAGTCCTAACCACTGGACCACCAGGAAACTTCCATCCCTTAGAGTTTTAGAGAACATGAACTCTAGAGGTTACTTAGTTCAAACCTCATTTCTTCTTTTATCTTATTTTTGTTTTTTATAAGAAGATACTAAGCAACAGGACCATGACCAGAACAGGACTCATCTAAGATTGACTCCAATCCTGTTAAAGGACAAAGGATACAGTTAGTAGGGAAGCCTTTGGGCCACCCACATGCTGAAGCTGAGCCATGTGTAACAGTCTGAACTCAAGTGAACTTCAGGTCCAGTACTCTGCAAAGCACAGGGGTTCCGAAGATGAATAGGCAGCTCCCAGATATATATATATATATATATTTTTTTTAATTTTATTTATTTTTGGCTGCATTGGGTCTTTGTTGCTGCGTGGGCTTTCTCTAGTTGTGGTGAGCGGGGGCTACTCTTCATTGTGGTGCACGGGCTTCTCATTGCGGTGGGTTCTCTTATTGCTGAGCATGGGCTCTAGGTGTGCGGGCTTCAGTAGTTGTGGCGTATGGGCTCAATAGTTGTGGCTCGTGAGCTCTAGAGTGCAGGCTCAGTAGTTGTGGTGCATGGGCTTAGTTGCTCTGCAGCATGTGGGATCTTCCCGGACCAGGGCTCGAACCCGTGTCTGCTGCATTGGCAGGCGGATTCTTAACCACTGCGCCTCCAGGGAAGTCCCAGCTCCCAGATATATTATTGTTAACAATCGTAATTGCGATGATCTACTGAGAACTCCTAGACATTTTATAAACCTTTTATGTTTTGCCAACAACAATATGAGATATAGGTATTATCCCCATTTTGCAGATAGGAAACTATGGCTTAAAGTGCTGACCCAAAACCAAACAATTAATCTGTGATGACATTGATATCTTTCTCTACTCTCAACCATGAAGTCAGTCTCCACACTATGTTCTACAGGGCATGAAAAATGAGGGAATTCTATGGGCAAGTATGATTAGGAAATGCCGCATACTGGATTCACACTTGGGAGAGTCACAATGCACATCCGCATGTTGAGTTTTGAGAAGTATTGCAGGGAAAAATTATAGCATACATTTAAAAGTTTAACTTTATTTAATCTTGAATTTATCAAATTCATTTGACCACTAAACCCTTTATTTTCAAGGAGCAGCTATTAAAATCTTGAAAAGTTTCTAGTGGGGCAATTTGAGTAATGCTTTACTAATGATTTTAATGATTGAGGACTTGCTTCCTCAAAATATGGCACCTTGGCATATTGACTATTTTAAGTGGAAAGAGTTTGAGAAAACAGTGGAAGCAAGACGGTCACTCTGACCTTCCTCCCCACTACCATCCTTCTCTGAAATAGTTCAAAAAGCCTCCTGTGAGAAGTGCTCACCCTACACCTGTGGGAAAGGAGCATTCTTATCTCCAAAGACAAATGGACCCAGAGAAGAATCCTTAACAAACCAGCTTTGCTAAGTTTTCTCCAGTTTACTTCAATTACCTCATACTCTCTGACCTATCATATTCTTCCATGACTATCCTCTCTTCATCAAACCTAGCATAAAAATACTCAGTTCTAGGGCTTCCCTGGTGGCGCAGTGGTTGAGAGTCTGCCTGCCGATGCAGGGGACACGTGCTCGTGCCCCGGTCCAGGAAGATCCCACGTGCCGCGGAGCGGCTGGGCCCGTGAGCCGTGGCCGCTGAGCCTGCGCGTCCGGAGCCTGTGCTCCGCAGCGGGAGAGGCCACGACAGTGAGAGGCCCGCGTACGGCAAAAATAAATAAATAAAAAATACTCAGTTCTAACTGTTTCCGTGGGTCTTCATTTCCTTATGAAGACTTCTGTGTCATGTAAAACTTATGTTAAATAAATTTGTAGGCTTTTCTCCTCTTCATCTGTCTTTGTCAGTTTCATTTTCAGACCCAGCCAGGAACCCTAAGAGGGTCAAGGAAAACTTTTTTTCTTTCTATCTATCTATCTATCTATCTATCTATCTATCTATCTATCACACACTCAATAAATATTATACCGCACATGAGATGCCTTGAACATGTCATGTAAATCTACACTGCCATGATATGAGATGTATGTTGTGTTAGAAATTTATCTCCCCACCAGATGGCAATGGGCTCCTCTCAGGCTTCCCTATAAATGCACCATCCCCACACACACCAGTGCTACATACTGTACCATGTGTGCTATGAAGTGTGATACTAGTAGTAGAACACCAAGGAGAAAACAGCCCCCCTCTACCTCAGGAAGTCAGGGAATGTTTCCTCCACAGAAGAGGTGAAGATTGAGTTGACTCTTAAAGGTAGAGGAAGTGAACTGAGACCAAAGGTCAGATGAAAAATCCCAGAGAGGCATCATGAGTTTAGTGGATATGCAAATCATGAGAAAACCACCTGATATCTATTATATTATGCTCTTTCTTTTAGAAAAGGTCTAGCACACCAAGTTTATGCTGCTAGTTGCCAAGATTTTGGTAATCCTGTTTGCAGTTCATCCTTGGGGAAGTTGCAACATTTATACTGTGCCCAGCATCGTGCAGGGTCCTGGGCAACACAAAGGAATTAGGTAACATCATTCTCATTTTCAAGAGGTTTGCAATTGACATATCAGGAGTAAAGGACTGTTGCCAAGAGAGTAGATCTTAAATACCCTCACCACAAAGAAGAAATGATAATTACGTGACATGATGGAGGTATTTAGCTGTGGTAATCATTTGACAATGTATAAGTGTATCAAATCAATATGTTGTATGCCTTGTTCACCTTAAACTCACACAACGTTATTTGTCAACTGTATCTCAACAAAGCTGTAAAAAATAAATAAAATAGTAGACAACGGGTTTTTTTAAAAGCAAAGGAAAATAAATATTCTATCCCTTACTCTCTATCAGGCAGGCAGTACTATATAGTTAAGAGCATGGTTTTGATATGAGATGTTGGTTTGAATACCAATTTCAAGTTACTGAAGTTTCCCAGCCTCATTTTTCTCCTCTGTAGAATGGAGCTGTTGTGAATGAGATACTGCTACATGTCAAGGTCTAAGCACAGTGCCTTAGCCAGGATAAGTATTCAAGTAGCTTGACACTGGTGGCCCAGGTAGCTGTTACCATCTTATACCTGAGTGAGAATTTTTTCCCCATTTTATTCTTGTACATTTCTTCTGCTTTGTCTTCCTACCTGAAAAAGTACACTTAAGACAAAGACCATTTTTTATTTCTTTTGTGTCACCTGCAGTTATTAGTAAAATGACTATACTTAGTACTAGCAATATAAATATTATGCCTATTTCTAACTAGTAGTTAGATACAAGAGTAGGAGTCAAATACTCTAGGCTCAATATTATAACTCCTTTGTATAGGTTTTCATGTTAGTGTATGAATAAGTTTGTCTAAGTGAACAAAATATTGTGAGCTAGATCAAATATTTATAAATAGAAGTTTATAACAGAAGTTAATCCAAGTCAAATAATAATAAAATTAAAGGACATTACCTTCTAGAATCATGCCTGGGCCACTGATTTATCATATAAACATACTTGATCAGTCAGAAAATGCTGTTTTGTTAAAGTATTTAGAGAATAAAGCTACTGTCCTTGGACAATGCTGGAAAGAACAAGTAAGTGTTTTGCTCATGAAACAGAGGTTCAAAAATAAAAATTGATCCTTGATATCCTTAACATATCAAGCAGTAAACCTCAATATTATATTATGGAAATTATTTTAAGAGAATCTGAGGATACTGCTGATGTTTTCCTGCTTTGCTTGCAAACTGAATAATGCTTTTTTTAAAAAATTAATTTATTTATTTTTGGCTCTGTTGGGTCTTTGTTGCTGTGCACGGGCTTTCTCTAGTTGCGACGAGCGGGGGCTACTCTTTGTTGCTGTGCGCAGGCTTCTTGTTGCCGTGGCTTCTCTTGTTGCAGAGCACGGCCTCTAGGCATGCAGGCTTCAGTAGTTGTGGCGCACGGGCTTTAGAGCGCAGGCTCAGTAGTTGTGGCGCACGGGCTTAGTTGCTCCACGGCATGTGGGATCTTCCGGGACCAGGGCTCAAACCCATGTCTTCTGCATTGGCAGGTGGATTCTTAACCACTGCACCACCAGGGAAGCCCCTGAATATTGCTTCTGAATTGGCTATACTCCAATATAAAATAAAAAGTTTTAAAAAAAAATGAATACTGCTTCTGACAGAATTCTCTCAGGGTGAAGTGATAGTAGGATAAATCCAATTGTTTGGCTCGAACTTAAAATCACAGGGGAGGAAAAGCTTAAAGAAACTTGAGATTCTCAGAATGCTTAAAAAGAACATAGCTTTGGAATGTTGGAAAAATCAAAATATTAAATTCTGATTATGTTCTCACCAAAAATCCCAAATGAGAAAGAATCGGGCAAAGCATCCAAGTAAATCAATGTAGCTTCCCAGGGAGCTCAGCAGTTAAGAGAATATGCACAAACATAGTGAAAACAGCTAAAAAAAGTTATTCTGCTTGGGCTTCCCTGGTGGCGCAGCGGTTGAGAGTCCGCCTGCCAATGCAGGGGACATGGGTTCGTGCCCCAGTCCGGGAAGATCCCACATGCCGCGGAGTAGCTGGGCCCGTGAGCCATGGCTGCTGGGCCTGTGCATCCAGAGCGACGAGCTAGGCCACAGCAGTGAGAGGCCCACGTACCGCAAAAAAAACAAAAAACAAAAAAACAAACAAAAAAAACAAACACAAACATATCAGGCAAAAAACTCAACTTTTTAAGTTAAATTTGTTTTCAATTTGTTCTTAGTGTACCTAGGTATATGTAGGGGCATAATTTCTACTAAGATATATCTCAGTATAGTGTATGATTTCTGTTGAATCGTGTCCCAAACTCACCAGAAAGAGAAAATGTGTCTGTGGGTAAGAGGACGTCCTATAGACCAGTGCTTGTCAAACTTTAATGCCCATCCGAATCAGCTGGGGATCTTGTTAACATGTAGATCCTGGGAATTCCCTGGTGGTCCAGTGGTTAGGACTCAGAGCTTTCACTGCTGGGGTCCGGGTTCAATCCCTGGTTGGGGAGCTGAAATCCTACAAGCCATGTGGCACGGCCAAAAAAAAAAAAAAGCAGATCCTGGTTCCACAGGTTTGAGGTGGAAGTTCTTCATTTTGAACGTTGCTTGGTGATGCTGATGGCGTGATGGCACTGGGTCTTGGACTATACTTTGAATAGAAAGGCTGTAGACTAACCAGTTCCCTAAAGAACAAAGAGGGAGCAGAAATGTTCACTCCAGAGTCAGGGTACTGTGTACCGTGTGGTTCAGCCAGGGAGCACAGGGCCTCTTCCTGTTTGCCAGCCTGGTGGCCTAGGTTCATGAGTAGAAGGAAAGGCATTTCTTGACATCCATGGTAGACAGGACAACAGCAGTTCCTGTCTTTCATGCCATCTCCTTCAGAGGACAAAGCCTCCTTGTCTGCAGCTAGGCTGTCATTACAGCTACTCTGAAATGGAAAGGAAGGAATAAGCCATGAGGGTGAATGGGTCAAAATGATGCAAAAGTGGAAAGAAGTAAGGAGAAGCCAGAAAAAAAGAACAAGACTAGTGTATCCAGGAACACTGAAAGGAATATTCTTTTCTCTTTCATTAGTTATTCATTTCAATTTATTCTAAATAGTTTGCCCTGGTGTCCGGTGTAACAAGATAGAATGACCTCACACACAGGGCTCATTTTAACAACAAAATATCTTCATGGGGCAGTTTGATGATGTTGGACACATAAAACCAGAGGTAATTCATCCCTCTAAATGCTTAAACTCCTCCAGAAAAATTAAAAAGACAAACAGTCTTCATCCCCAATAAAAATAAAACAAAGAAGTGTCCTTCAGATCTTATTGCTTGGTGACTTTATGCATTGGAATAGAAACACTATTGCCTTTTGGGAGGTTGACCTCAGCTGTTTTTCAACCATTTGAAGAAAAAGAACTCTAATTTTGGTGCCAATACTCAAAGCAAGGCTTTCTCGGGTGGATGAACAACAGCTGTAGCTGGCTTGTCATGGAAATTGCACCACCTTAAAATCACCAGGAGAACTGGGCTGAGTCTCTGCTCTGACCCTTACTACAGGGTCACACTGGTCACACTACACATTCACATGCAGTGTGTTCCCTGGAAATTCCTGGTGTTCCCTGAAAATGTGCAATGCATGCTAGGGAGGGATTCTGGGCTTCCAAGACTTGCTTGATTGCTGCTCTAAAATTAGAACAAGTAAGAACAAGTCAGTCAAACAAGTCCAAGATTCAATCATATTCTCTCTTTCTCTCTCCCCCAACTATTTTGTCATGTTATTTTATGAACTTTACATAAGACAGACAGGTAATTGTTGAGTGGCTTTTTTTGTGGTCTAGTCTCTATCCTACTACCCTGAACGTATCCCAAACAGCAATGCGATTTTCCCTGCTCTTCACTGGCTCCTTTCTGTAGTCACTAACCTGATCTGCCCTCTCCTAGGGACACTGTAACCAGATGGCCCAGGTTTCTTAAGACTCCCTTTCAAATACTCTATCCAGTTTCATTCTGTGCCACAGCCAGTGTGTCTTTTCCTCCACACCCTCTCACATTAAAATTCATAGTTGAGGGCTTCCCTGGTGGCGCAGTGGTTGAGAGTCCGCCTGCCGATGCAGGGGACGTGGGTTCGTGCCCCGGTCCGGGAAGATTCCACAGGCCACAGAGCAGCTGGGCCTGTGAGCCATGGCCGCTGAGCCTGCGCGTCCAGAGCCTGTGCTCCGCAGCGGGAGAGGCCACAACAGTGAGAGGCCCGCGTACCACAAAAAAAAAAAAAAAAAAAAAATCATAGCTGATTGTCTAATTTTCACAGGAAAATTTTCATGGTGGCTAACTTACATCTAGAATTTACCTTGCTAATGATTCCTTTTGTCCTTTCATCCTACACACCCCTGCCATATTATTCTTCTAAAAGTTCTGCTGTCATCCTGTCATTCCACACCTTAAGCATTTACAGGTGACATCTAACATATACAGCCCAAACTCCAGAGTGCAGTACCTACCCTCCCTCCCATGCTCCCAATCCCAAACTGTTTCCACAACAAGCTGGCTACAGCTTGTCTTTTTGACTTTATCGTTCACTATTCTCTTCTCTGTATCCAACCAAATTAGTCGGCTATCATCTAAATCCAGAATAGCCTTATCAACCAACTGGTCTTCTTTCTTTTACCATTTCCCTTTCCTGAGATGTTTTCCTTCTCCTTTCTATTATTTCAGTCATACGATTGTACACATGAACTCCTAACAAACACATATCATACCTTAAAGGCAGTGATGATATTCAAGATATCAATACTGATCAGTATGGACACTGAACCATCAGAAGAGCTCTAGCCAGAAGGATGGAGTGGTGTCCTAGAAGATCTTTCTGGGCTAGGCATTAATCCTACAGTTACTGGATCCTAGAAGGTGGCGGTGCGGGGAGTGCTGGGAATTCCTGGTGGAGATACGGCCAGGGCAGTAGAGGCACTGGGGTGGGCTTGGGGGAAGACTGCAACCAACTGGCACAGAAATATTTCATTATTTAATATCTGATATGAACACCCAGGGTACAGTGGCTGAACACCAGCGTCAGGCTTTGCTGCTACATCTCCAGGCTCAAGTTCAGCTCCTGTCCAACAACCCAGAAGTAGTGATCCCTCCCTCTCTAAATTATTTTAGCATGTTTTGCCCATACCACTTATTAGGTACATTCATAACCTTGCATTGTTAATTGTCTTTTGGGGGACTATTGTGCAATTCATCCCCAAAAGATGGTCATCTTTTCCAAAACAAGAGTTGTACTATATCTTTGTCTCTCCCTAAATGTCAAATATAGTGCCTTTCTTGGGCAATTACTTATCCTATATTTATTAATGAAAATCGATTGAATGAGTAACTGAGAACCAATACACCATATAATGTGGTCATTTCAAATGACCTCACTTAGAGAGTGAGGGAGTTACAGACATCTTTGAGACTCTGATAAGAGCTAGAGACTCTCTTCTCAGAAATATACATAGCACCACGAAATTGTGCATACAATTTCAGGTGTCTTACATATCCCCTAAAGCCATTCATAGATTCCTGGGAGTCCATGGAATCTAGGTTAAGGACCCTGGTTTAAAAGGAATGTTATAGAACCAGAACGTCAACCTAAAGAATCAACTGGGTTTTGTTTTGGTTTGTTTTTGCATCTTCTAAGTACATTTATTCATTCCATGAAGGAAATGGCCCTTATACAGGTGTACAGTGATGTCCTATGTTTCCATATAACAGAACTTGCTTAAATTCACAGCCAGACTGTGTTTCACCTGATGTGCACTCTAAGTTAAGCTGGTTAATGATGGCTGTGAGCAGGCCCAGGACTTGAAGTTTTCAAAACTTTACTTCTTTTATCAGCACTCTTGATTTTATAAACGATAAAGCCCATCAACGCCATTCCTACCCAGATCTCCTGGTAAACTTGAGTACAGTAGGGCTTCGTGAGGGATCCAAACATTTTTTTTTTTTTTTTTTGCGGTACGTGGGCCTCTCACTGTTGTGGCCTCTCCCGTTGTGGAGCACAGGCTCCAGACGCGCAGGCTCAGTGGCCATGGCTCACGGGCCCAGCCGCTCTGTGGCATATGGGATCTTCCCGGACTGGGGCATGAACCCATGTCCTCTGCATTGGCAGGTGGACTCTCAACCACTGCGCCGCCAGGGAAGCCCCTAATTTGGGTACTAAGTTAAGAGACTTAACTTGGGTGTTACCTTGGTATTCCAGTGAGAGGGCTATTTAGAAGATCTCATCCTAGTTCACCTCTTGGCTCATGGTGTCTCAGTGCTATCCCCTTGCCTCTACCTGGAAGGCAGAAGAGCAGCAGGACCCACAGGCTTGCCGTAGTGGTCTAGTCTCCCCCAGGAATACGGTACTGCTGACTAAGGTTTCAGCTAAAGTGCACTCATTATCAGTTATACTCGTAGATGTCAGATGACAAATGCCAGTAACAATCTGGAGTGGGACCATCTTTGGTTGAATTCATTAACAGGTACCACATGCCAAAGTGTGGCTAACTAAGGGGGAAAGGGACAAGTGAAGAGGCAAGATCACTTTGCCTTAGACAGAACTTTGTTCATCAGGGAAAGCAATCTTGGCACATAAACTAAAGTGCAGACATGAGGCATAAAACAGTGAGATCATCGTCACTAAAACTCTGTGTGGAATTCACTCCCACCGAGGTACGCACCACGACTCAAAGAGATGGGACTTCCATCAACTCCCCAAGGCAGTTAACTAGCCTCCTGTAATAAATTTCTTTCTGGAAGAAAGAAGAGCACTTATTTACAAGGGAAGCTGCCTGCTATGGTAGAGAAATGAGAGTCTAGAAAAATTACACTGTCTCATATTTCATACTGATTTGCTTCACTTCTTGGGAAAAAGTAGAAAATCTTTTATATACTATTAATCTTTGGATTGGTTCCTACATCAGAAACTTCTTCTTGGAGCTCACTACTACTACAAAGACATTAGACGTGGATAGTGAAGAGAACCTCAAAAGCCAATAATATGGAAGAATAGGTCTATAAATGCTAATTAAAATTAGAGCCAACTGGGAGGGATAAATTGGGAGACCGGAATTGACACATACACTCTACTATATATAGAATAGATAACTAATAAGAATATACTGAATAGCACAGGGAACTCTATTCAATACTCTGTAATGGGACGTCCCTGGTGGTGCAGTGGTTAAGAATCCGCCTGCCAATGCAGGGGACACGGGTTTGAGCCCTGATCAGGGAAGATCCCACATGCCGTGGAGCAACTAAGCCCGTGCACCACAACTACTGAAGCCCACACGCCTAGAGCCCATGCTCCGCAACAAGAGAAGCCACTGCAATGAGAAGCCCGTGCACCACAATGAAGAATAGCCCCGGCTCGCCACAACTAGAGAAAGCCCATATGCAGCAACAAAGACCCAACGCAGCCAAAAATAAATAGATAAATAAAATTAAAAAAAAAAAAAATATATATAATACCCTGTAATGATCTATATGGGAAAGGAATCTAAAAAAAGAGTGGATATATGTGTATGTATAACTGACTCACTTTGCTGTACAGCAGAAACTAACACGTTATAAATCAACTATACTCCAACAAAAAAAATTAATTAGAAAAAAATAAATATTGGGACCAACTCAAAAAATAAGTTAAAAAATATGTTTTAATTCACACACACAAAAAGATGTCCATCAAGAGATGAATGGATAAAGAAGATGTGGTACATATATACAATGGGATACTACTTGGCCATAAAAAAGAACGAAATAATACCATTTGCAGCAACTTGGATGGAACTAGAGATGATCATACTAAGTGAAATAAGTCAGAAAGAGGAAGACAAATACCATATGATATCACTTATGTGTGGACTCTAAAATATAACACAAATGAACTTATCTACAAAACAGAAACAGACTCACAGACATAGAGAACAGACTTGTGGTTGCCAAGGGGACCCAGTGGGGAAGGGATGGAGTGGGAGTTTGGGGTCAGCAGATGCAAACTATTATATATGGAATGGATAACAACAAGGTCCTCCTGTATAGTACAGGGAACTATATTTAATATCCTGTGATAAACCATAATGGAAAAGAATATATAAAAAAAGTTTATATATGTATAACTGAATCACTTTGCTGTACAGCAGAAATTAACATACACTGTAAATCAACCATACTTCGATAAAAAATAAAGTAAAAAAAAGTAGAGTCAACCTATGCTTTTCTGGCCATAGACCAAAGTAATATTACTGAGAGGCACAAAAAACAGTAGATATTTTCCAAGAACTGTTTGGAGAAATTACATCAATTCTCTGGACACACGTAGAAGAGAGGATGTGCGATAGAAGAGGCTGTGACTCAGCAGCAGCCCTAGTTTTCACCTGCTTTGACAACTGTGATGAGATACTGAGGTGTCTGAAAAGAAAAGATGAATTCTCTCTACAGCATTCTGCAGTGCCCTGCACCACACGTGGGTGTATCCTCACCGAAAATACTGTGATGATAACGTAAGATTCAGGGGTGCTCGGGTGGTGCAGGAAAAGAGCGTCAGGAAAAGCAATTTCCCTGCTTTTGTGCATCTAATTTACAACAGGCTCTCCAATCCAAGTTACAGGAAGCAAGGAGTTGGGGTGAGGAGGGTGGGATGGTGGGGGGAGCAAAGAGTTACTTGACTATCTTCTGCTGTTTCTTGATTTATGGCAATCCCTGTGTGTGAGTGAAACACACAACTTCTCTCCAACCATCTGTCTTGGTTATTGGGCACAGAGTCGAAGTAGTATTAAGCCTACCGTTTTAGCACTTTTGTCCACTCTCTCCACCAAATGGACATCTGGCCATTGCGGGAAGGGTGATTACAGTGATGCCTTGTACACAGAAGTGACCTGTGAATACTTGTTGAATAAGGTAATATGAACCAACTTATGGCCTTGACCTCACTCTTTACCTATTTACTCCACAGCCCTGGCCCTAAGATGCCCTGCTCCCTCAGCGAACACCAGCTATGTCTGAGAGGAAAAAAAAAAAAAAACAACTCAAAGAATTCTAGGCTGTCAAAATCTGGAAATGCTAGGAAACTTTCAAGTGAAACAGTAGTAACTTTTCCAGGCCCAAAAAGCAGAAGGCCTTAACTGTGGGTTACAGGTTTATCATTAGAAAATGTTTAGTAAGATGAATGGATAAACGAAATGCAGTATATACAGACAATGGAATGTTATTTAATTTTAAAAAGGAAGTAAATTCTGACATAAGCTACAACATGGATGAACCTTGAGGACATTATGCGAGGTGAAATAAGCCAGGCAAAAATGGACAAATATTGTATGATTCCACTTATATGAGGTACCGAGAGTACTCAAATTCATAGAGACAGAAAGTAGAATCATGGTTGCCAGGGACTGGGAGATGGGAGAAATGGAGAGTTAAGGTTTGATGGGTACAGAATTTCAATTTGGGATGATGAAAGAGTCCTAGAGATGGAAGGTGATGATGGTTGCACAGCAATGTGAATGTACTTGATGCCACTGAAATGTATGTTTAAAATGGTTAATGGTAAATTCTACTTATATGTATTTTACCACAATTAAAAATAAAAACTGTAGTCCTATTTGCATGTGAGTTTTTGTATAACATTGTAAAATGATGTAAGATCAATCACTGTTTTACTGTTTTCAGATGCATGGGAAAAAAGAAAACTGATTTGTGTATCTAGCATCAAACTCCCCCTTATTGGGAAGTGAGCTCAAGTTATTTCATATGGGAATTCAAGAAAGAGAAGGCTCAGAATGTTGTTCATTCCGTGGAAAAGTAAATAAAAGAGGAGGAGGAAAAGAGAGAAGAGGAAGGAGGAAGATGAGGAAGAAAATGACTCCTGACCTTAGCAATCTTCTTTCCTGCAAATTCAAGTTTCCACACACATAGACTGCGTATCCAGCTTTGGATCCAAGATATAAATGCAACCAGGTTGAAATATGACTTTCCAATCTAATTCCCAGAACTCCCTTACACTAGCTTACGTCAGCCATTGCAGTCTGGTTAGACTTAGAAATTCCTGTCTCCTGTCTTCATTCACAGAATCTCAGAGTTGGAGAATTCAGAGGTCATGCGGTCCAACTGTCAGCCAGATGCTTGACTCCTCTCTATACAACTGTTCCTTCAGTAGGGCCGGCATCTTACTTACTTGACCTTTCACTCATTTTTTTCAGTTGGGCTCATAGAATAATTTTACAAAAAAAACACTACTTTCAGGAAAAAGAGGGAAAAGAAGAAATAAGCACACTCTAAACTAAAAGTCAGGTTTTTCTCACTTATTAATTTTATCTTAAAACAATATTAAAATGCAAATTACAAAACATTAAGTCTACAGTGATGCCATTTTTGTCCCCTTCCAAATATATGTGTGTGTCTGTGTGTGTATACATAGAAAAAAATTCCCTATAGAAATATATAAAGTTTCTATGCAAGTAGTCATGGGTGCTCTTTATTTTCTACCTTTATTTGTATCTTCTAATTTTTATTCAATTAAGCTGTATTTTTTCTTCAATAAACGAGGGAAGTATCTATAAAGTATGTTTATTCTCACAAATGAACAGAATTGAAGTGGCGATTAGTTATCTAATGATACAAAACAGAACAAAAACCATGAATTAATTTTGAAATGTACCTGGGAGAATTTGGTCTAATCAAAACAAATGGAGTGAAGGAATTGGTGATGGCCTCCTGTTTCCAAGGACAGAGAGATTAGTATTAACAGGATCAAAACTAAACCACAATACATAAATTTGATATTGAAGATAACAGAGCACAAAATGCTGAGGTATCATCTGAGACAATTGTCATTTTTCTCTTTGCTCGAGTCTCCACCCCGCTCCTTTATTCAATACATGTTGAACTTTAGGGTTTGTTGTATGTCAAGCATGGTGCTAAGCCTTGAGTAGGAATTCAGAGATGACTAAGACACGATCCTTGCCCTCAAGGCACTCACACTTTTCCTATTTGGCTAGAAAAGTGCTCCAGTAGGCAACCTGATGTTTTTCTTAGAAGGTGTTTTCAAAAATACTTTGGTTACCCAAGTCCCACTGTCTCTCCACACCTCACAGTCACTGATGCCCCTAAAGGAAAAGCCTAGGAGCTTTTTTTGTGTTGGAATCTTTAACTTCTGATATTGCTGGCATGGGTAGATCCCATGTACCTCCTGCCGATCTGTTTTGGTGTCCCAGACTTATTAAATATTGGTAGCCAGGGCACTCCCTTCCTCAAGGAAAGACTCAGTATTTCCATGGACATCCTCCATCCAAGGACACACTCTTTTCCACCTTTACATTCTGTTCAATAGCCATAATCAAGATCTTTGAGTCTCCTTCTACACGCTTTTCTCTCATGATGAATACAAGAAAGAACTGGTAACAAAAGTGAATAAAGGACTTGGATTCATCACATTATGCTTGAAAGCTCTTATCCTCTCATTCTGCTCATCAAATTCAAGAGCAAACCTCCAAACCACAATATTCCCAAATCAGCACACTTCTTCCCCTTCTTTATGGCTACCACTGCCTATGCCACCATCCCATCTCTCTCCCTGGACATCTGCAGTGGCCTCCTTACATGACTTCCTGTTTTCCCTCTTAACCCACCACGAGTTATTCTCTAAAGAGACTCCAAAGGGATATTTTTAAAACATAGATTAAATCATGGCATCTCCTACCAGTAGCTTCCTACTGCACATAGACTAAATTCCACACTCTTGAAGTGGCTTCCATAACCACATAGTACTGGCCATTACCTGCTTTTCCCCTCTCATTAAGCTCCATCACCTTGGTCTCCTTTCTGTTCCTGGAGAACAGGCCAAGCTCATTCTTGCCCCAGAGTTTTTTCTCCAGCCTTTCAATCTATCTGGCACACTTGGCCACTTATTTCTGCATGGCTGGCTCCTTCACATCATTCAAATCTAAGCTTTAATTTCACTCCTCCTGAGGACCTTCTTTTCTAGAAGCTCCTCAGTCTTTCTCTATCATATCATCTTGCTGTGTCTCTGCAAAGCACTTATCATTATCTGATGATGTTCTCGTTTATTTATTGCTTTATTAATCTGTCACAGTCACTAGAATGTAAGTTCCACAAAAGCAGTGACTTTTTATGTCTTATTCATTACTATGTTGGGATTGATGTCTGGGACAAAGTAGACATGAAACAAATAAGTGTTGAATAAATTTGCTAAATGTGTGAGAGAAGGTGACTGTCACTCCAGAATTGGTGAGCTTAATCTTATATCCATTACACAGGCTCATCCACTCATTCACTTATTCAAAAACCATTTATTGAATTAATTATATACCAGGTACTATTTCAGAAAACAAAGACAAATATAACTAAATTCTTACCCTCCTGTACTTAGATTTCCTCTACTCAAGAGTGGAGAATATAGCCAAGAAAAGATTTGTAATATGCTATCCTAAGTGTTATATTAAAAATGTGCATAGAATGGTTGGGGATGGCTCCACAGGGAAGATGAGGTTTCACCTGTCACCTTGAACAATGAATTCACCAAATGTGTTTTGGAGAGAAGAGGCAAAAGACACAGAGAGTTGAGAAAGAAGATGACACCTTCAGGCAGGGTGGAAAATATAGGCTACCATCAAATTATGGATTTTATGCTTTATTCTGGAGGATTTTAAGAAAGGGAGGACACTCTCTGGCTTGCATGTAAAATGACCATTCTTACAGCAGAGTGACAAACGAATGAAAGGAGGAAATATGGCAGAATACAGAATAGTCAGATGATGACAACTGGACTAAAGTAGGAACTGAGAGAATGGAGAGGAAAGGGTAGATTCCAGGGGTATTTAGGGAGCAGAAGTAGGAGGACTTGGTGATCAGTTAGAGCTTTTCAGGCTATGAGGTCTGTGAGGATACAGGATTGAGAGACACAGTTATATCCCCTGGCACAAAGTATCTGAGTTCATAATAAATGAATGGATGAATGAATAAAAGAGGAAAAGTCTAAAGTCAGTCCCAGTTTCCAGTGTGGACATCTGGTATTACTGATACCATTACCAATATATGGGCAGGCTTAGAAAGAGGAAGATAAACTCATTTAGGAAACAGTGGATGTGTGGCATCTGCTAGCAAGTTGTGGCTATCCACATTTCTGCATTGTGCTTGCAAATAAAACAGTTCCTTTTTTAGTTCCTTTCTATTTTACAACATCTTTTTATCCAAAGCTAAAAGAAGCCATTTGCACCTTCCAGGTTCTCATCAGCAAGCTCCAATTTACTAGGTTCATTTTCTAATTTACGAGTTAAAGAAGGTGACAGTGCCACTAATTTTTCCACTACTACGTTATACCAGTTGCCCTTTTTGAAGGCTTAATAACAATTACCCTCACTGGTCTTCCAGCCTCTACTAACAGTCTCCTTGCTACCTTTTCAGCCTCTGCCTACTGCCTGATCCCCAAACCACTATTTTAGGTTTTTGTTGCAGCAGCAACCAGATTCCTGTTTCAGTTATCTTATTAGTTATTTTGCTGCATAGCAAAATACCCTAAACCACCTTATTATTGTTTAGGGACTTTAAAACAGTAATAATTTATTATTTCTTATCATTAGTTATTTTGCTGCATAGCAAAATACCCTAAACCATCTTATTATTGTTTAGGAACTTTAAAACAATAATCATTTATTATTTCTTATCATTCTGCAGTTTGGCATTCTGGATGGTTTTGCCAGTCTCACCTAGACTCTGGGCTGCTGGTCATATGACTCCTTCCAAGTGGAAGCCAGGCTGGCCTGGAAAGTCCAAGATGACCTTACGACATTTCTGAGAATGTCATGCTGTCTGTCGGCTGAAGAACTTCGTTTTTCCTGTATGAGGTCCCACATTCTCTACTAAGCTAAACTGGGCGTCTTCACAGCATGATGATCAAGGCCAACCCAGGTCCCAGACAGTGGAGAAATAGGCTCATTTCCTGATGTAGTGATTGCAAGGTCACATTACACAGGGACACAGACACAGAGCGGCATGATTCATTGAAGGTCATTATTATAATACTCTATTACATTCATTCAGCCCTATGTAAAATAGGCAATTGCTGCATCTGTCATGATTGAGAAGTTGGTCACAGCAGCCAGCCCCAAAACAACACTGCTCCTGCTTAGTTTCATGCCAGTAAAATGGACGATCTGTGTCCTGCCTCTTTTACCAAGTAACTCATTTCTGTGCCAGTGTCATGTGATATATCTGATTGGCATAATTAACATCCGTACCCAGCAGCAAGGAAGCTGGAAATGATGTTTTTGGATTCTTCATTAGGATGGAAAGATTTCTACAGTAGGTAACTATCAAAATATGAAGAAGGTATTCAAAAGATTCCAATTAGTCACAAATGACAGATGTCTGCTACCTACCAAATCCTTCAGTAAAGTGTAAAAACCTTTTATGATCTTAAGTGGCGGTGTTGTGGAAAATAAAGGAAAAGAGCTGTAAGTGGAATTGAGGCTTATCACACATTTACCTGATGCTCAATCAGAGGGAACATGCTGCTGAAAGTCTGTGCCCAAGAAGCCCAGAAAATGGCAGCAAAGTGGTCCACATGCAACTTGGAGCAGCAGAGAGAGTACAGGATTCCAGACTAACAACATACTAGAGAAAGGTGACCCATGTTAAAAAATAATTTTTATAAAGGATATAGTCATAACTCTCAATAAAATATAAAATGAACACATACTTCATTTAACTCATCAATCAGGAATACAGTAAAATGTTAACAAACAAAAATACTAGGGATTTTTTCTGGTGGTCCAGTGGTTAGGACTCCGTGTTTTCCCTGCCGTGGGCCCGGGTTCAATCCCTGGTCAGATACTAAGATCCTGAAAGCTGCGTGACACAGCCAAAAAAAAAAAAAAAAGAAAGACAACCTAACTAAAAACAGTTCAAAGGCTAATCCAAAGAGCAGACACAGATATAGGCAATCAGGAATGCTGAAATTAGTTAACTAATAGACACAAAACTGACCAATATCCACAGGGCAGTAACTAATTGTATCTCCACTGGACAACTTTATTTACATCTGTATGGACAAGAACAGTTTGCAGTACTGTCAGTTTTATTTAATTTACAAAGTTGTGAAATAGCCCAAAGATAATGAAAGGCAAAAATATCTACAAAGTCTGTTAACTTAGAGGGTACAATATACAATGCCTAATTTTCCATTGAAAATGCCACCAATAAACTTTTGCTCACTTTAAAGTTTTTCACTGTTTTTTCTGACCTTTTAAAGGGAGAGAAAAATTGATTCTTGAGCTACATTGATCCACGTTTGCCTGTCATTTGCACAATTAAACATATTAAGAAAAAACAGGGAATTCCATTTCAAATTAATTTACAAAGTCTTGAGAGACATTGCTTCTACTCTACTGGTAAGAACAAGATATTAGCCAGAAAATCATAGTTTTAAAGAAATGTATCAGAACACCTGAAATTAATATAATGTTGTATGTCAATTACACCTCAATTAAAATACATATTTATCAGAGAACTAAGAACACCCTCCCCTCAAAAAAAAACCCCTTAAGTTAACTAAATTGTAGAAAGTGATAAGCCCATTCTAGAAAAGATGAGACCCACAGCTGTTTTAATTACTAGCAGACCAGAGGGAGAAGGAGAAATCCACAGATCAGACTGATTCAGTCAACCAGACTAGTAGCCTAACAGAGGAAACAATACAATTTACTTCAGACTCTACACAAAATGTTTGGCATACAATAAAAAAATTACAAGACACATAAAGAGTCAAGATGTGACCCAAGGTCAAGAGAGAATATAGTCAACAGAGCAAACTCAAAGTTGAAACTATAGACCAGAGACAGGAACTTTAAGGTAACTGTGTTAAACATGTTCAGTGATTTGGTGGACAGATTAGATAATATGCATGAATAATGGATAATTTCTTCAGAGATGGAACCTATAAAAAAGAACTTATTGTACAGGACTTCCCTGGTGGTCCAGTGATTAAGAATCCACTTTCCAATGCAAGGGACGCGGGTTCAATCCCTGGCTGGGGAACTAAGATCCCACATGCCGCGGGGCAAAAAAGCCCACACGCCTTAGAGCCCATGCACCACAACTAGAGAGCCTTGTGTGCTGCAACTATTGAGCCCGTGTACTCTGGAGCCCACGCGCCACAACTAGAGAGTCTGCACACTGCAACTACTGAGCCATTGCGCTATAGAGCCTGCGTGCCACAACCAGAGAAGCCCGTACACCGCAGTGAAAGATCCTGCATGCTGCAACTAAGACCCGATGCAGCCAGCTAAATAAAGAACTTATTGTAAACACCTGAAATAAAAAATATGAAATATCAATTTGATGGGCTCAACAGAAGTCTGCACATAGCAGAGGAAAGGATCAACTCAAATACAGGTGAAAACACAAAAAGAAAAAAGAGCAAACAAAATGGAACAGTGAATCCAAGAGTCTTTGGGCAGCAACAGATGGTCTAACATATATGTATTGTATCCCCATAAGAAAGGGAGAAAGAATGGGGGAAAAGAAGTATATGAGGAGATAGTGGTCAAGAATTTTCTAAGGAGAGTCTGGGTTGGTGAACACGTGGAGATTCAGGGAGAGTGGACCCCTGGCTAGAGCCTGGAAGTTTCTTGCACCTTCCCACATACTTGTCCTATGCATCTCTGTCATCTGGCTATTCCTGAGTTATATCCTTTTAAAATTAACTGGTAATCTTATTACGTGGCTATGGAGACAAAAATCCCCTAACTTGGCTGGGAAGATTGCTTTCCAGAGGCATTGCACTCCTTGGTATTTCTTTCTTTGCACTTCCTGCCAGCAGTCTTGGCTCAGGTTTTGCACTAAAGTACAAGAATAGCATGACCAAAAACACTTTGAGAAAAAGAAGGAACTTAGCTGCCAACCTTATACAGAACCAAGTTTTCCAACCTGTGAATGCAGAAGTTATCATGGGTTTCTTGCATCCATTCAGGCACCAAGTCCTGTCTACATATAGAAATGACAATACATCTAACACATATCTAGAATACTTGCTCTCAGGGGAATGGAGATACTGTTGTCATAAATAAAGTTCAAATTTATTTAAAATCCTTAACAAATGTTTTTTCTAAAATTAATTTTTAAAAAGACCCCACAGATCCAAGAAACTCAGTAAAACTTAACATGATAAATACAAAGAAAACACACCTAAGAACATTATTGTCCAATTGCTGGAAACAAAAAACCAAAACAAAAGAAAAGAAAAAAACAAGATCTTAAAAACAAAGTAGAAACAAAGACATCATTTACAGGGGAACAAAATATGAATTATGACTGATTTCTTATCAAAAACAATAAGGGCCAGAAGACAATGGAATAGCATCTTTAAAATGGGGAGGGAAGGGAAACTTTCAATCCAGAATTCAAAATATATAAAAATGAAGTCAAAATAAAGCAGACAAAGGCTGATAGGATTTGTGTCCAATAGGTTTGCACTATAAGAAATGCTAAGAGAAATTACTCAGTCTAAAAGCTGAGGAAAATGTTATCAGATGGAATCCTGGATCTCCAAGATAGAATTTAGAGCACCAGAAACAATAAATATCTAGGCAAATATAAAATGCCATTTTAAATTAAATATATTGCTATTATACTTGCTATAAATTATATCTATACCCCATGATATATTGCTCTACTTTTTGCTTTAAATATATGTAACGCCATATATCATTGTTATTCTTTTTGCTTTAAGTATACTTTACATATATTTAAAGCAAAAAGTAGAGCAATATATTGTAGAAGTAACACATATAACAATAAAAGCACAAAAGACAGGGATAGTAAATAGAATTATACAGTTGTAAAATCCCCCCATTGTTGGTTAAACAGTAAAATATTATTTGAAGTTAGAGGTAAATTAAAAATGAATATTTTAATCTCTAGAGCAACCACTAAAAAATAACACTAAAGAGGTATAGCTATAGATTAGAAAGAATGAAATATTAAATACTAATTGATATCGTCCAAAAGAAGGCAAAAAAGGATAAACAGAGAAACATAAAATAACTAAAACAAATAGAAACTAAATGATGAAATAGTAGACTTAAACCCAACCATATCAATAATTACATTAAGTTCAAACGGACTAAACATGCCAATTAAAAGCTAGAGATTGTCAGACGAGGGTGGCAGGGGGCAGAGGAGGTGGAAGGAAACCCAACTCTATGCTATTTACAAGAAACACATTTTAAATAAAACATATTCACAAAAAGTCTACAAGAATAATCATAGCAGTCTTATTCATAATAGTCTCCAAATCGGAAACAACCTAAATGCCTATTGAAACAGTTACCCACTGCCGCATAACAAGTTACCTGGAAATTTAGTGGATTAAAACAACATTTATTATCTCACAGTTTCTGTGGATAAAGAATCTCACCAAAAAGAAGTTGTCTTTTCTCTTACAAGGCTTCAATGAAGGTGATTTGGGCTGCCATCATCTCAAGGCTTGACCTGGGGAAGGATCCATGTCCAAGCTTATTCTCATGGTTGTTGGCAAAATTCAGTTCCTCACAGGCTGTTGGAATGACAGCCAGAGTTCCTCACTGGCTGCTGGTGGGAGGTCTCCCTCAGTTCCTTGCCTTGTAGACTTCTCCATAGGGTAGCTTACAACATGGCAGCTTGATTCTTTAAAGCAAGCAAGAAAGAAGAACTAGAGAGAGACATGGAAGTCAAGTCCTTTATACCCAACTCTTAGAAGCAACATTCCATCACATTTGCTATATTCTTTTCATTAGAAGAAAATCACGAGGTCCAACCCACACTTGAAGGGAGGGGATTCCACAAGACTATGAATATCAAGATGTGAGGATCACTGGGAACCATGTCAGAAGCTGCCTACCACATCTATCCGTGGAAAATAGAGTAAAAAAAATTTTTATTGGAGTATAATTGCTTTACAATGCTGTGTTAGTTTCTACTGTACAATGAAGTGAATCAGCTGTATGTATACATATAGCCCCTCCCTCTTGGACCTCCTCTCCCCACCCCACCCATCTAGGTCATCACAGAGCACCAAGCTGAGCTCCCTGTGCTATACAGCAGGTTCCCACTAGCTATCTACTTTACACATGGTAGTGTATTTATGTCAAAACTATTTTCCCAATTCATCCCACCCTTCCCTTTACCCTGTGTCCACATGTCCATTCTCTTCATCTGCATTTCTATTCTTGCCCTGCAAATAGGTTCATCTGTACCATTTTTCTAGATTCCACATATATGCATTAATACACAGTATTTGTTTTTCTCTTTCTGACTTACTTCACTCCGTATGACAGGTTCTAGGTCCATCCACACCTCTACAAATGACTCAATTTCATTTCTTTTTATGGCTGAGTAATATTCCATTATATATATATGTACCATGTCTTCTTTATCCATTCATCTGTTGATGGACACTTAGCTTGCTTCCATGTCCTGGCTATTGTAAATAGTGCTGCAATGAACATTGGGGTACATGTGTCTTTTTTTTTTTT
>NW_020173941.1:217591-249555 GCF_003031525.2 Neophocaena asiaeorientalis asiaeorientalis | reverse complement strand
TATTTATATTTTTTTTTTTGTGCCAGTACCATATTTTTTTTTTTTTTTTTTTTTTTTGGCTGTGCCAGGTCTTAGTTGCAGCACATTGGATCTTTTAGTTGTGGCATGTGGACTCTTAGTTGTGCGTGCATGTGGGATCTAGTTCCCTGACCAGGGATCAAATCTGGGCCCTTGCATTGGTAGTGCAAAGTCATAACCACTGGACTGCCAGGGAAGTCCCAGTACCATATTGTCTTGATTACTGTAGCTTTGTAGTATAGTCTGAAGTTGGAGAGCCTGATTCCTCCAGCTCCGTTTTCCTTTCTCAAGATTGCTTTGGCTATTCAGGGTCTTCTGTGTTTCTATACAACCTGTAAAATTTGTTTTTCTAATTCTGTGAAATATGTCATTGGTAATTTGTTAGGGATTGCATTGAAACTGTAGATTGCCTTGGGTAGTATAGTCATTTTCACAATACTGATTGAAAATAGATTTTTAAATTGTATTATTTTCATACAATGGAATACTACTCAGTAATAAAAAAAGAACAAACTACTGATATACACAGAAACATAGATGAATCTCAAAAATTTTACTCAGTTATGTTGAGGAAAAGAAAATAGCTGCAAAAGAATATACACTATAGGATTCCATTTATATGACATCCTAAAACAGGTAAAACTCATCTGTGATGACAGAAATTAGAACAATGTTTAACGCAGGATGTTTGAAGGGTATTGCCTGGAAATGAGCATCAGGAAGAATTCTGCGGAGCTGAAAATGTTCTGTGTCTTGTTTTGTCAAGACTCATTGAAGACATCTAAGGTCTGAGCATTTTATGTAAATTATACTTCCATTAAAAGAATAATAGAGCAAAAATAAACATGCATCTTTAAAAAGTAATCTAGGACTTCCTTGGTGGTGCAGTGGTTAAGAATCTGCCTGCCAATGCAAGGGACGCAGGTTCGAGCCTTCGTCTGGGAAGATCCCACATGCCATGGAGCAACTAAGCCCGTGTGCCATAACTACTGAGTCTGTGCTCTAGAGCCCAAGAGCCACAACTACTGAGGCCGCATGCCTCAACTATTGAAGCCCACACACCTAGAGCCCACGCTCTGCAACAAGAGAAGCCACCACAATGAGAAGCCCATGCACCACAATGAAGAGTAGCCCCCGCTTGCCACAACTAGACAAAGCCTGCTCGCAGCGACGAAGACCCAACGCAGCCAAAAATAAATAAAATAAATAAATAAAAATAAAAGTAATCTAGGCTTAGTTCTTAAAAACAAAAGTTGTAATGTCAATAATCTGAACTCTTTTAATCAATGTTAAATAAAACATATCAGGGCTTCCCTGGTGGCGCAGTGGTTGGGAGTCTGCCTGCTGATGCAGGGGACGCGGGTTCGTGCCCCGGTCTGAGAGGATTCTGCATGCCGCGGAGCAGCTGGGCCCGTGAGCCATGGCCGCTGAGCCTGCGCGTCCGGAGCCTGTGCTCCGCGGTGGGAGAGGCCACAGCAGTGAGAGGCCCGCGTACCGCAAAAAAAAAAAAACATATCAGTCTAACGTCATCTTCTTCCAACCCAAGAACTTAGACATGGTGGTGCAAGAAATGAGAAAGATGATGAATCACCAGAGAAAAACTATTTTAATGTAATCAGCTTGCATGATATCATGTCTGACTAAGATATAAGAATGGAAGAGAGAGTTCCGTTTTTCACTAATAATAAAAATAAACCTAAGATTAGTCAACGACCAAGTAGAACATAATGCTATTTTTTCGCCAATATTTTTATATTAAAGAAAAAAATCAAAGTTACATGGTGCACAGAGATCTTTTTAGAAAGATTTCCAAAAGCAGAATGAGAATTTTCATACTCTAAATTTTAAAGGAGTGATGTTTTATTTTAATGAAGTATAAAATCACTCATAGGAAAAACATTTTTTTCCAACTATGATTTTACTCTTTATTACTGAGGATATATCATGGCACATTTACATTGTTTTAAAAATTGTATTTATAATTTATTCTGATTTAATTATCTTTGTAGTTTCTATCTTTCAATTTATCTAATTTTTATTTATTTTATTTTATTTTTAAAATGTTGAGCCTTCTTTTAATTTATTTATTTTTATTTTTGGCTGTGTTGGGTCTTTGTTTCTGTGTGAGGGCTTTCTCTAGTTGTGGCAAGCGGGGGCCACTCTTCATCGCAGTGCGCAGGCCTCTCACTGTCGTGGCCTCTCTTGTTGTGGAGCACAGGCTCCAGACGCGCAGGCTCAGTAGTTGTGGCTCACGGGCCTAGTTGCTCCGCGGCATGTGGGATCTTCCCAGACCAGGGCTCGAACCCGTGTCCCCTGCATTAGCAGGCAGATTCCCAACCACTGCGCCACCAGGGAAGCCCCCTAATTTTTATTTTTATGTCATGACATATTTTCTTTTATGTTTAACTGATTTTAATCTTTTTTTTTTTTTGCGGTACGCGGGCCTCTCACTGTTACGGCCTCTCCCTGTTATGGCCTCTCCCATTGCGGAGCACAGGCTCCGGGCGCGCAGGCTCAGCGGCCATGGCTCACGGGCCCAGCCGCTCCACGGCATGTGGGATCCTCCCAGACCGGGGCACAAACCCGTGTCCCCTGCATCAGCAGGCGGACTCCCAACCACTGCGCCACCAGGGAAGCCCTGATTTTAATCTTTTTATTCCAGAGTTTAAAATCTGATTAAAGTTATCCTTCAGATATTTTATTTCTGTAATATTAATTATTTTAAAATTTACTTCTTTTATTTAGATTTTTTCATTTCACGATTTATTTTCCTAGGAACAAGTAGGAATGGTAGCAATAGTGGAGGAAGCCCACAATACAAGTAAGAGTAGTTGAAAGCCTCTCCCCGACCAGTTTTCTCTAAAAACACCTTTCCAGCTACCCTCTAGCTGAGTGAATTGCCCAAGAATGGTACTGTGCTGCTGTGATGGGTAAGCTACTGTGCCCCACAGAGCTCATGAATGACAGACATGGGGTTCACTTAGGTCTCTATGACCCCAAGGGCTTCCCACTCTCCACTTGACTCATTTCTACCACACTGCCCCACCTCCCATATGCTTATCCTCTTTTTGGGGAGGAAAAACTTATTCTTAATATTTCTTTTTTCTTTCTCCTCTTTTTCTGCCTTCCTATTCATGATTGTTCTCATATCCTTGACTTTCTTAGCAAGAAATATTGTGTTAATTATGTGAGATACTGGTTTGGTGGCAGTAAACCAACCAAATAACTAAATAAAAACCAATAAGTGAAGTTTGTATAAAACAGAAGTTAAAGTAAACTTCTCTCCCACATAATTTTCCAAGCACAAGTATGTGAGAGCATCAGAGTGTCAAGGATCCAAATTTTTTACTTTGTTGCTCTGCCATCTCTAGGGTGCTTCCTTCATCCACATTGTCCATGTCTATGTGCCAGGTAGCAGAATTAGTATTCATCAATTCTTTATTTTCCATTGGCCAGAAATCTGTGGAGAACAATTAGCAGGCAGAGCCACAGCTGTCTTCTGATGCCCTAAGAATGTAGGCATTCCATAAGCTTGATCATTGGGAAGCAATCACCATTTATATTCATATTCGAATGCAAGAAGTTTGGACTGCCGTTCAAATATGGCAAAGCAAAACACCTATTGACCCTCACTGCCCTTACCCAAAAATCTCACTGAAATCATGGTAAAAAAAATTTTAAAAGAAAACCTCAAAAATTTACAAGCATAGTGAGGATGGGAGAGGAGATAATAGCTAAGAGACATTAACAAAACAGACTTAGGATAACCGACTTAGAGGAAGAAGAAATGAAATGTGCAGTAAGAGGGAGGATGGAGGATGCCAAGAAGCATGCTGATTAGGCTGCCAAATCCTTCAAAGCCCAGAAATTAGAGCCACAAGTTGTCTCTGAATGTGGGAAACAGACGAGTCTGAAAACAAGAGGCCGGTGGCTTGCATAAAAGCAGTTCGACCACTAGATCTCCTCACCACCCCTGCACAGCCAGGTAACAGACCTTCCCTCCTCTGCAGAGGGCTTTAGGAGAGATGTCTCCAAGCAAACTTGAACAGATAGTTTAGTTAATATGTTTGCCTATATTGAAAGCAGCTTTATTACTCTGTGGGAAGTTTAGAGCTGAAATAACAATATATACAGAGAAGACTAAACAAACAGGAAAAAAGGCAAGTATTGATGTTATCTTCAGAGAAAATATTCACCATGTACAAGAATGGATATTTAACCACAGTATACTACCTGGCTCAGCTAAGGAGAGTATTTACATAGTCACAATAGTGTAAGCACTTAAATATTTGTTTATATTTCTGGTATAATTATATTGGGAGGATGCGGGTGGGGAAGTGTGGAGATGATAGGAAGGAAATACGAGAGCTAAATCCTTATTGATTTATTTATTTATTGCGGTACGCGGGCCTCTCACTGCTGTGGCCTCTCCCGTCGCGGAGCACAGGCTCCGGACGCGCAGGCTCAGCGGCCATGGCTCACGGGCCCAGCTGCTCCGCGGCACGTGGGATCCTTCCAGACCGGGGCACCATCGGCAGGCGGACTCTCAACCACTGCGCCACCAGGGAAGCCCCTAAATCCTTACTTTTTATGGTAGAAAATCAATGGATAATAACTAAAAGTAAAAGCTTAAGAAATAGTAGTATAAGCATTTTATAATAGAAAGGCAGAGGTAAATACCTAAAGAAACTACTGAAAGTATCTAAAATGATTGACTCAAAGTAGGAATTGAAGGGGTGGGGCAGATTAGATTAAAGAGAGGTCAGGCAAAAGATCGCTATATTTTGTCTTATAGAACTGTCTGACTTTTTTTTTTAACTTTTAAAAAAATTTTATTTAATTTATTTTTGGCTGCACTGGGTCTTTGTTGCTGCGCACAGGCTTTCTCTAGTTGCAGTGAGCAGGGGCTACTCTTCGTTGAGGCGCGTGGGCTTCTCATTGCGGTGGCTTCCCTTGTTGTGGGGCATGGGCTCTAGGCGTGCGGGCTTCAGTAGTTGTGGCATGCAGTCTCAGTAGTTGTGGCTCACGGGCTCTAGAGCTCAGGCTCAGTAGGTGTGCTGCACAGGCTTAGTTGCTCCGCAGCACATGAGATCTTCTAGGACCAGGGCTCGAACCCGTGTTCCCTGCATTGGCAGGCGGATTCTTAACCACTGCACTACCAGGGAAGCCCCTAGAACTGTCTGACTTTTAAAACTCTGATAAAAATTTAAAATTAAATTTAGGGAATTCCGTGGTGATCCAGTGGTTAGGTGGTCCTGCTGAGGGCCCAAGTTCAATCCCTGGTCGGGGACCTAAGATCCCGTAGGCCACATGGCACAGCAAAAAAAAAAAAAAAAAAAAATTAATTTAATTAAAAGAAATTAAAGTTGTTGAAATGAAAACTTCCTTTCCAAGAAGGAACTTTTCTGAATATATAGTTGACTTGAAGATATCTACCATAATTTTTTTACTAATTGATTTTTCTGTTAAATATTGTACAAAACTCCTGCCCTCATTGTGCCTAGTCTTTTTTCCTTTAATTAAACTTTTAATTTCGAGAAAATTATAGGTTCACATGCAGTTGTAGGAAATAATACAGAAGGATCCCATATTCCCTTTACCCAGTTTCCCTCAATGGGAACATCTTGCAAAACTATGGTACAACATCGCAACCAGGATACTGACATTGATACAGTCAAGAAACGGACAGGCCCCTCACCACCAAGATTCCTCACATCGTCCTTTTATAGCCATACCCACCTCCCTCTGCCTCCCCTGACCCCACCCCCTGACCCCTGGCAATGGCTAATTAGTTCTCCATTTCTATAATTTTGTCATTATAGAATTTTCTTATAAATGAAATCATACAGTATGTGAACTTTGGGGATTCGATTTATTCATTCAGCATAATTCCCTGGAGATTCGTCCGAGTTGCTGTGATTCACAATAATTCATTCTTTTTTATTCCTGAGTAGTACTCCAAGGAATAGATGTGTCACAGTTTGTTTGAAGGACATCAGTGTTCTTTCTGGGTTTGGCTCTTACAAATAAAGCTGCTGTGAACATTTTGGTACCGATTTTTAAGTAACATACACTTCCCATTTCTCTAAGATAAGTGCCCAAGAGTACAATTTTGGGGTTATATAGTGGTTGAATGTTTAGGTATTTTTTGTGACAGTTTTACTGAAATATAATTCAACCCTTTAAAGTGTACAACTCAATGATTTTTAGTGTATTCACAGAGTTGTGCAACCATCAGTACAATTAATTTTAAGACATTTTCATCACCTCAAAAAGATACCCCACATCCCTAGGCTATCACTCCCCAGTCTCCCCAACCCTCCAATCCTAAACAACCACTAATCTAATTTCTATCTCTATATTTGCCCCTTCTGGACATTTCATATATATGTAATTATATGGGGGTTTTGTGACTGGATTCTTTCACTGAGCATGTTTTCAAGGTTCATTCATGTTTTAACAAGTATCAGTACTTTGTTCCTCTATGGCTGAATAATATTCCATTATATAGATACAGCACATTTTGTTGATCCACTCATCAGCTGATGGACATTTGGCTTGTTCCTATCTTTTGCTATATGGATAATGCTGCTATGAACATCCATGTACAAGTTTTTGCATGAGCATATATATGTGTTTCTGTTGGGCATATACCTGGGAGTGGAATTGCTGGGTCATATGGTAACTCCATGTTTAAATTTTTGAGGAACTTCAAGTGGTGCAGCCACCTTGTTTTCCAAGGTGGCTGCACCATTTGACATTCTCACCAGCAGTGTTATAAAGGTTCTGATTTCTCCACATCTTCATCAACACTTGTTATTATCTGACTTTTTAATTCTAGCCATCCTAGTAGGTATGAAGTGGTATCTCATCGTGGTTTTGATTTGCATTTCTCTGATCACTAGTGATATTGAGCATCTTTTCATGTGCTTATTGGCCATTTGTATATCTTCTTTGGAGAAATGTCTGTTCAGATCCTTTTCTCATATTTTAAATTGGGTTGCCTTTTTATTGATGAGTTGTAAGAGTTCTTTATATATTTTGGATACTAGATCCTTATCAGACTTTGCAAATATTTTCTCCCATTCTGAGGGTTGTCTTTGCATGTTTAATTTTATAAGATACCACCAATCTGTTTTCAGAATGGGCTTACCATTTTATATTCCTACCAGCAACATATGAGCGTTCCAGTTTATATGCATTCTCATCAGCATTTGGTGTTGTCATTACTTTTAATTATAGTCATTCTGATAGATGTATAGTGATATTTCATTGCAGTTTTAAATTTGTATTTTCTTTTTTTTTTAGAAATTTATTTATTTATTTTTGGCTGTGTTGGGTCTTTGTTGCTGTGCGCGGGCTTTCTCTAGTTGCGGTGAGCGGGGGCAACTCTTTGTTGCAGTGCCCGGGCTTCTCATTGTCGTGGCTTCTCTTGTTGCGGAGGACGGGCTCCAGGCACAGGGCTTCAGTAGTTGTGGCACGTGGGCTCAGTAGTTGTGGCTCGCAGGCTCTAGAGCTCAGGCTCAGTAGTTGTGACACACGGGTTTAGTTGCTCCGCGGCATGTGGGATCTTCCCCAGCCAGGGCTCGAACCTGTGTCCCTTGCTTTGGCAGGCAGATTCTTAACCACTGTGCCACCAGGGAAGCCCATAAATTTGTATTTTCTAATGGCTAATGATGTTGAACATCTAAATGTGCTTATTTGCCAACTATCTACTTCCTTCAGTGAGTTATACATTCTATTCATATGTTTGCCTATTTTTCTAATTGGAGTATTTGGTTTTTTACTATTGAGTTTTGAGAGATTTTTATCTATTCTAGATACTGGTCCTTTGTCAGATATATGAATTCCAAAGTTTTCTCCCAGTTAGTAGCTTGTCTTTTCATCCCATTAACAGCATTTTTCCTAGAGCAAAGGAAAAATTTTTTTCATTTTGATGAGGGCCAATTTACTAGTTTTTCCTTTTTACAGATAGTGTTTTAGGGTCCAATCTAAGATCTAGTCCTTTGATCCTGAAGTGTCTGCCTAGTCTTAGATTCTGAAGGTTTTCTCATGTTTTTGTTTTATGTTTTCCCTAAAAGTTTGGTTTTACATTTTGCCTTTGAGTACATAATCCATTTGAGTTAATTTTTAATAAGATGTGAGGTTTAAGTCTCGGTTCCTTTTTTGACCTATGGATATCCAGTTGCTCTAGCACCATTTTGGGGGTAGTCATTAGTTAAATCCATTTCCCCCATAACATGCCTTCACTAATCAAGGGGTTTTAATTGTTGCTACAAAAGACTTGCATGTCCTCCAAGCTGCACATAGCCTGAACAGAAAGATGTTTTCCTGAGTAATCATTCCACAAACTTGGAGTCAGCTGCAGGTAGTTCGATTTAAGCCAAGAGTCAGCTGTGTCTAGTTCCAGCTGAGCTGGTTAAGACTGGATGGGACCACCAACCCTTCAACTGGGCCCATAATAGTGTCCACTCAGTGACCTCTGGGATGTGCAGAGGCCTATAGCTTAGTCATGCTTGTACAGAAACACGATTATTACACCTTTTCCCAGTCACCTTTCCTCACACTCCCCACGTTCCCTATACCTCAGACTGCCCTGTTTCTTTATTCTTTACCCTATAAATGCTCCAAGCCCCCCGCCTTTGGGCAGGCGGATTTGAGATTTGTTCTCCTGTCTCTCCTCCCTCAGTCTGCCTTGGGAATAAACCCTCTCTTTGCTACACACCTTGTTGTGCATCAGGCAAAACAAGCGTGGTTCAGTAACAAAAGTCTATTCCTATTTTTCCTCAATTGAATTACTGTTTCATGTTTGTCAAAAATTAGTTGGACAGGGCTTTCCTGGTGGCACAGTGGTTAAGAATCCGCCTGCCAATGGAGGGGACGCGGGTTTGAGCCCTCGTCCGGGAAGATCCCACATGCTGAAGAGCAACTAAGCCCATAAGCCACAACTACTGAGCCTGCGCTCTAGAACCCGTAAGCCACAACTACTGAAGCCTGTGCACCTAGAGCCCGTGCTCCGCAACAAGAGAATCTACCGCAATGAGAAGCCCGCGCACCGCAACTAGAGAAAGCCTGCGCACAGCAACGAAGGCCCAACGCAGCCAAAAATAAAATAAATAAATTTATTTTAAAAAATTAGTTGGACATATTTCTGTGAGTCTATTTCTGGCTTCTATTTATCTATGTGTCTACCCCTCGGCTAGTACCACATTGCCTTGATCACTACAGCTACTTGGTAGGCCATAACATCAGATAGAGTGATTCCTCCCACTTTATTCATCTTCCTCAAGATGCTTTTAGTTATTTTAGGACTGTGCCTTTCCATATAAATTTTAGAATAAATTTATCTAGGTCTCCAAATACCCTAATTTTCAAATTAAATGTATATAATTTAAAAGAGCTATCTAGAGAATACTATTTCAGTCATATTTTTGTCTTTTTAAATTACTTTGTGACATATAGTACAAGTTGGATTAATGCCTATGGCTGGCGCTGATTGACTCCTTGACATTGCAGTTTAAAAAGTTGAGTAAGCCATTAGGCTTTTATATTGCTTCAATTAAGGCAAATGGGGGTAAGGAGGTAAAGCTGCCATTTGTTTATAGACTTCTACTGCACAGAATGAACAGGGTTCATTATAAATATGCTTTTCAATCAAATCAACAAGAAAGAGATAACCAACCCAACAGGAAAGTGCACAAATAGTATAAACAGGCAATTTCACAAACAAGACATGAAAGAAGATGCTCAAACCCACCAGTAAACATAGAAATGCAAATTAAAGTCATAGGAGATCTTTTGGGGGGGCAGGATCTTTCAAAGTGTTAAACATGCACAGCCTTTAACCAACAATTCTACCGCTGGGAATAGTTTATCATACAAAAAACTTAAATGCATATAGAAATATAAAACACAGGATATGCATGTTAGCGTTGTTTGTATAGAGAAAAATCAAAACAACCAAAGTTCATAAACGTGGGACTCACCAAGTTAATTGTGTTTAGCCATATTATTATTATTATTATTTTTTGCGGTACGCGGGCCTCTCACTGTCGTGACCTCTCCTGTTGCAGAGCGCAGGCTCCGGACACGCAGGCTCAGCGGCCATGGCTCACCGGCCCAGCTGCTCCGCGGCATGTGCGATCTTCCCGGACCGAGGCACGAACCCGGGTCCCCTGAATCGGCAGGCGGACTCTCAACCACTGCGCCACCAGGGAAGCCCTAGCCATATTATTTATACTCTGTAATCATTAAAAAGAATGGAGGAGATCTATATGTATTTACACGAAAAGATCACTAAGATGTATTGGATAAATGAAAACGTGTCACAGAGTAACACGAATAATAAGGTTACAAACATGTAAAAATGTAGATCTACAAAGGTGTGTAGAAATATGTAGGAATAACATATACATTACTTATGGCGAGGGAATGGGATTGGAGGTAGATTGGGGAGAATGAGGATTAGGGAAGAGGGCTTTCTGGTTTCACTTTATATATTTCTGTATTGTTCAAATTATTTTTACATTAAGCTCATTTCATGCATTTCTTTAGTACTTGTAATATTTTAAGATGTTGTGTGTGCGTTTTAGATTGCTGCCAACCTCAAGTAACTCTTATAAGTCAAATTGAACGTATTTAACTGAATGTATAGGAGTAATATAATATTGGCCGACCAAAAATGACTTTTGTTTCCCACCTAATTTATTATGGACTCTTTTAGATTTATGCTGTTTTTCAGGGAGTATTCCCACATATCACTAAACAACTCTCTTGGCGTTTCAGACAAAGGCAAATCTGGTGCTCATTAGTGAGTCATTTTCTTTGGCACTGATAAAACAAACATGGGGTTTTAGAGGCACAGAAGTGAGCATTGATCTACTCTTAGACTGTAAGCAGCAGAGATTGTAAAACGTCGACCATCATTTTCATAGGCAGGGGATACTGGCCATCCATTCCTAATGGGGCAAGAATTTTCAATTTATTTTCCAAAGACTTGTTGAACTTATGTCTATCCATCTCAGCATCCAGCCTCCGGTGGCACTTGCAAATAGCCTTCCTTTTGTTGCCATGTTTATCAGTCAAGGGTTTTGTCTGCAAGTGACTAAATCATGGCTGGCTATCTTAAGCAAAAAGGAAATTTATTAGAAGGTCATCAGGGCTGACCGAATTGATGAGAGGCCAGATGGCCCCACTTGAGAAATGGGAATAATCTCAGGGCAGACAGTATGACCAGGCTGAGCAACAGAAACCATGGCAGTGGTCACCTAAGAGGACAACAAGGCCTCTGCCTCTGTGATAGATCTGACCTCACAACCTTGCATGACAAAGTGCAGGACAGTGTCCAATAGGAAGATCCAAAGCCATATGTCCCCTGAATCTGTCAAGGCCAAGTTGGCTACTATCTTCCACTGAAAATACATATATTGGGAGATTTCTCAAAAGGTAGATGAGAGTGCTAGAACAAAATGCCACAGTGGTGCCACCATGGCCTTAGCATGGTGGCCATGGCTAAGGGCAAAATTGTGGACTATTATTAACTTGTTAATATGATATTCTCACAGTGACATCAGAGCACAGTTCTTGAGTTACCTTGCTTTTTCACAAGATCACTCATTTTCATATAAGAATAATATATCTTACCAGTATCAACAATTGTAAAGTGGTCTTGTTTCATTAGCAATCAATAAACAGCCACATATTGGGGAAGGAAGCGTTTTAAAGTATATAGAAGGCAAACAACAGGCTATTATGGAGCTCTTTTTTTTCAGCCATAGAAAGTTATAATTAGGCTCAAATAGGTAAACATGGTGGATTTAACAAATGCATTACTATTCTCTCCTTCCTGAAATCCCATTAAAATGACACTAAATGGACATATTTTAAAAGATCTTTATCTAATATGAAGACTTTGGATGCTAGAAAACAGATGTGAGTGGCAACTACCTTAGAACAAGGAAGCTAGATCCTGTCTTAGTAGTGAGGAAATCTGAGAAGCAACCATTACACTGTAGAGAAAAAGAAAAATGCTCAAAAATTGATAGTGTCATATACTTGCATAAGTGGTAAAAATGTGAGAATTGGTTGAAAGTGTGTTGAGCAATCATCATAACTCCCAGATCCATGCCCCAACTCTGATCAGCTTAATCACTGCTCTTCTCCTCCTATAAGACTCAAGGGTTGTTTTCCCCCTTTGAAGATGGCAAAATAGAGGATCTCTGGACAGAACAAAATCAGTTACAATAGAGAGTAGAAGTAATGTACTCAAAACAGAGGTATTAAGTGGATATTTTCATAATGAATGACGAGGCCCTGGTTTCTTTCCCCACTCAGCTTCCAGGTAATGGCAGCCAGACTATCTCTTCCAAGCAAGTCATTGGAAGATTCTTATCTGGGGAATAGGACCAGTCTAAGAGCTCAGACCTAAGCTACCTTTCACAACAACACAGCCCGGCCAAATCACCCTAAAATGAAGATCCCGGCCAACAAGACTCACCTGTGTACTCTGGGTCTTCCTTTTTTTACTTCCAATTCTTAAGTATGAGCAAACACTCAGGGGTCACCAGAAATTGAGAAAGCATCTAATACAAAAAACAGTGATGAAAACAAATGAACAAAAGGAACTTGGAGGCAACAGAGACTAAGTATAGAGAAGAAAATTTCAAAATCCAACAAACCAATATCCTTATACAGTCAAAAGGACTGTACATCCATTAAATATAAATATCTACTTTTTTTTTTTTTTTTTTTTGCGGTACGCGGGCCTCTCACTTGCCGTAGCCTCTCCCGTTGCGGAGCACAGGCTCCAGACGCGCAGGCTCAGCGGCCATGGCTCACGGGCCCAGCTGCTCCGCGGCATGCCGAATCCTCTCAGACCGGGGCACGAACCCGCGTCCCCTGCATCGGCAGGCGGACTCCCAACCACTGCGCCACCAGGGAAGCCCTAAGTATCTACTTTTAAAAGGGTTCATTCCAGGAGAAGAAGAGCAATCTCGGGGGGTTGGAGGGTGGAGCAGGGAGAGGAATGATGGCAGAAATGAAAAACTGAATAGAAGTGTTGGAAGATAAAGTTAGGTAAATCTCTCAAAAAGTAAACAAAATAGACAAATGTGAAAGACAGAAGAGATCAGGAAAACTAGAGGATAAGACAATAAGTTCCAACATCTAATATACAGTAATATGAATACTAGAAAGAGAGAACTTGAGAAACAGAGAGGAGAAAGCAGCAAAATAATCAAGAAAAATTCCCAAGGCACTTCCCTGACGGGTCCAGTGGTTAGGAGTCCATGTTTCCACTGCAGGGGACATGGTTTGATCCCTGCCTGGTTGGGGAACTAAGATCCCGCAAGCCGCACAGCATGGCCAAATAAAAGAGAGAAAAGAAAAATTCCCAATATTTGAGTATTCCAGATCCTAGGAGCCCACCATCCAAAACAATGGTGGGGCAAGTCTCTCGAAGAACATACAACTTCATGAAATTTCACAGCACCAGGGACAAAAAGAAGATTTAACAAGATTCTGGGGTTGGGGAGAAAGAAATTCAGGAATCAAAATATCATCAGACTTCTCAACAGCAACGCTGGAAAGCCTGATGCAATGAAGCTTTGACGTCATTTAAATTCTGAGGAGGATAATTTCTAACCAAGAATTCTATAAATTATCAGTCAAGCCTATCAGCCAGGATCCTGGCCAGAAAAGAGAGGGTGCACTCCAGGAGGATAATGGAGAAGCTTTAACAAAGGAACTGGCTGTGAAGGTTTGAGCAGAGCCTATTACCACCAGGGCACAAAGGGAAGAATGAAGTCCTAGCATGCAGAGGGTAGATTCTCGCAAATGGTTACAAGACAAGAGCTGCATCCTTTAGCAGAGGATGCCGATAATTGCCTCAAGCTGATGGCAAGGAGGCCAGGAAATATAGGCCCCAACCTCCCTCCTCTTGCCTCCCTCCAATCTCCTACCTGTTTCCCACTGGCCAGACACCCTAAAGGCCAGATGGCAAGTGACTCCAACAATGTTGTTTGTAAACCTCAGCTCTCATGAAACTGAGTAGGGTGGAGATGGGTAGAGTAAGTTATAAAGACTAAATCTGCTAAAATGTGTAACGCCTTTAGAATAATGCCCATCATCTTTTTTTTTTTTTTTTTTGCCTGCACTGCTAGGCTTGGAATCTTAGTTCCCCAACCAGGGATGGAACCTGCACCCTTGGCAGTGAAAGTGTAGAGTCCTAACCACTGGACCGCCTGGGAATGCCCAATGCCCATCATCTTTTAAACACTCAATGTATCTTAGTTATTGTTGTTGTTTGTTATTGTTAGTTCACTATCATTATTGTCATTAAAATTCACGTGAAATCAAATACTGACAAACTTTCTATCCATTTTCTAAATCTACTTCCTCTTTCCCTGATAATGTTCTTCAACACAAATACATAAAATATAAAATTTTATTAGCATAAAAAATATTTCCACTGATTCCAGGGACTTTTCAAATTCTTTCCAGATTTATTAGTAATACTTCATTTGGAATAAATTTTTATTGGACTTACCGGTAGTGATGTGTAATTCAGAAGTAGTGTGACTGGGCAGAGATAACCACAAAGAATTAAGTCAGCCCTGTTTTCCAGGAAAATGTTATGGCCTTAGTACTTTCCCATGAAGTAACTTAATCAGATCACCATAGTGCGATGTTTTGCAAAATAAGTACTATAATCCCCAGAAGTGCTAAACAGAATGGGGTAAGAGGTTGGGGTGGGTGGAGTGCTTAATAATAAAATAACAGAATTGAATCGACCTCAAAATATGACTAGTTCAAAACACAAATACCCATTATTACACAAAACGTATTGCTCAATGTTTCACCACATGTGATGTAAGTTTGAATAATAATGAGATGCCAATTTTGGTCTATCAAATTAGCAAAAATTAAAAAAATTATTCTATGTAGTGTTTGTTGGAGTGGAAGAAAAATGGTACTCATACTGATGGTGGAGTGTTTATTAGTGCAAACCTTTCTAGAGAGCAAGCTGGTATTATGTATTAAAAGTCCTTAAAACATTTAGACCCATCACAGTCTACATGGAGGAGACAGAAATGAAAAGGATACCATAGTATGCATGGTGGAAATGTGTTCCGTGCACTATGGGAACAGAGAAGGAGAAATGAGTCAAGAAATAAACTGCTCAAAAGAAGCAAAGATCATTTCACAAGAGACGGCATTTGGATAGGATTTTGAAGAAGTAATAAAAGTTCATCTGTCAGAGAGAAAAATTTCAGAAGTTAGTCACACTTCTCCAGAGTTACATATCACTATGCAAAAACACAGCACCGTGGAAAGGCATACTCATCAATAGTGAGACTTTCGATGTGTCTGGAGAGGTGGGAGACAGTTCCCGACATTGCTTTTAAAATCATAACGTAGAGACAAGTTAAACAATTGCCTATCTGCAGCACTCCCTCCCCCCAACCACCAAAACCCCTAATCTGGCAAAAAAGAAGATGAAATAAGAAGGCTGACATAGAGACAAATATTTAGGAAGCTAAAGTGGAATTTGTTCCAAGCAAAAGGGCAGCCAGGTTAGCAAGGAGTGGGCATGAGCTGGTAGTGGCAAGTAGCCTGAGATGCCACACTACCACTTATAATTATATTAAATATTTAAGAATAAAATAACTCTATTTTATAATATATTGACTTTTGAAAAAAAGTCAATTTTAATAAAGAAGTCATGTTTGCCACTTTTACAAATGAACTTCTATAAACACAAGCACACCAGGAAGGATGACAGAAATAAGGAAAATTTAAGATACATTTTTTTTTTTTTTTTTTGCAGTACGCAGGCCTCTCACTGCCGTGGCCTCTCGCGCTGCGGAGCACAGACTCCGGACGTGCAGGCTCAGTGGCCATGGCTCACGGACCCAGCCGCTCCGCGGCATGTGGGATCCTCCAGGACCAGGGCATGAACCCGCGTCCCCTGCATCGGCAGGCGGACTAACAACCACTGTGCCACCAGGGAAGCCCTGAGATACATTTTTAAAATATATTTATTTATTATTTATTTTTGGCTGTGCTGGGTCTTAGTTGTGACATCCAGGATCTTCATTGCGGCATGTGGGCTTCTTAGTTGAGGCATGCGGACTCTTAGTTGTGGCTTGCATGTGGAATCTAGTTCCCCGACCAGAGATCAAACCCGGGCCCCCTGCACTGGGAGTGCAGAGTCTTACCCACGGGACCACCAGGGAAGTCCCTGAGATACACTTTTAAAAAACCCAGGAAGATTTGAATGCAGCAGTAACAGCTGGCAGTAACTGTTATTAACTAAAAGAAAAGAGAGCAGTAGACGTCTGCCTGCATTCTGAGTCTCCCTGCTTCCTTTTCCCTGGTTTAGAGTAACCTTCTCTGTCCTCCCTTAAAAATTTCTTCTTCCATCTCCTCATCTCTTCTTAATTGGGAAATCCCAGGCACAGGAGGGGATGGGCCAGCAGTCAGAGGACACAGGACTCCCCCGCCTCTCACATCCAGCTGTGCACATTTTCTTTGACTAGCTGAGAGGGATAAAAGCCAAGAAGGGAAAGAGAGGAAATTCCACTTGGAGAGTCCTAAATGTACACTATTTCTTGGAATGTCTTTCTTCTCTTTATTTCCTCAAGCCACATGTGTGTGTGTGTGTGTGACAGACAGAGAAAGAGAAGAAGAAGGAGGAGGAAGGGAGGGAGAGTCGGAGGGAGAGGGAGTTTGAAGTTATTCAGTTGCCAGTTGGTTTGCACCTCTGCTGCCATCTCCACCCTGCTCTATTGGTGAGGGGGAGAGATATAAGGAAAATGACAATTTAAATGGAAGACCTTTTAAAATACAGATTTATGTTTTATTCTAATTTGCAAATTATATATTCTGGGACCAGCAGTCATGTACCATAACTAATTTTCCAAAATTAAGAATGTTACCTGGATTGTGATACTCCAATGGAATAATCAATGTGGACTTCTTTGAAAAATATGCTATAAAGCACCAAGGGAATTAGCATTTACTGAGTGCCTGTTATGTGCCTGGTACTTCTCATGTGTTAGCTCACAGAAATCTCACAGGAACCCTGCAACCTATTTACCCACATATTACATACAAGTAAACTGAAGTTCAATGAGATAAAACATGTTCAGAAAAAAAAAAAAAAGAAACATGCTCAGGGTCACAGAGCTAATCCATCTGATTTCAGATCTGTTCTCTTCTCAGTACCACAGAGTCTCTCTCTTACAAATTATCATTATTATTATGATGGGTATGCTTCTGAGGTTGAAGGTGAATTCAATGGAATAACTATGTTTGTGGCAGGGCTTTACCAAAACAGGGTTGTTTTCAAGAATATATTTGTTCATTTGCTCAACAAACCTAACAGATGTGCCAATGATATGTCCTGAATTGACTCTTGATTCAGAAAATGTTATCATAAAAATGAACTCTTAAGATAGTCTGAGAGAAATTCATTCTACCTGTGGAGGATAAAGGAAGGTTTCATGAGGGAGAGGGAACAAAATTTTGAATAGATTGTTTTCTGGTGGAGGAAGGGGAAACATAGATGTATGTGGTACATTTAGAAATGGCAAATATCAACACCCAATGAAAAATGGCAAAAGTTGTGGGAAAAGCAATGTGCAGGTCTCTGGCACTGAAACTCTGAGCAGATCCAATGGAACAGCAAAAATGAAACATGGAAATATGTCCTTGTAGTACTTGAAATGATCATAAAGTAGACTCATGAGTGCTGACATTCCTGACTTTCATTTCTTCCTCTCCAAGCCAAAAAGGGATAACAAGCCCACAGTTCTGGGATCTCCTGATCTGAGGAATTCCACATTCTTACAGGTAGCAGAGATGACCGAACTGTAGACATGCTTTCATGATAACTATGAGGTGCATTAGAAAGGAGCATCCCTACAATATTGTATCCTTGATCCTGTGCAAAGGTAAACTCAGACAAGTCTGAGTCATCATTCTTGCCAATTCTTAAAATCCACCTGGTTTTAGTAGTTCAGCCTAGCATAAAAAGTCCCAGAGTTAGAAATACAAATGATTAATAAGCATACAAGAATATATTCAACCTCATTGTTTTAGGATCTACCTAAGTAAATGTGAAATCTATGGAGCTATAAGACATTTCTCATACTTTTCATGTTTCTGTACTTTTGCATTATTAGGCTTCGAGATAATTTATCTTTTCTATACCCCAGGTCTTATTCAGTCTTCAGTTGTCTCCATTCTGCTGTTCAGCTCATCTACTGAGTTTTTGTTTCAATGATCATATTTTTCATTACCATCTTTGTTCATTTGTTCTCTTTCATAATATTCTGTTCTTGTTTCATGGTTACAACGCACTCTTACCTCTTGCTCTATAAATTCAACTTCCACAGATGTTAGCTGAGTTAAGTGCTTCCATTTCATGATTGTGATTATTCCTTTAATGCTTGGCGATGCTTGCTTTTCAGTTCCTCTGTGTCTTTGAGATCCCACATTTGCCTGTCTGAGAATTCTGCTTCTGTTTACAGAGTCTGCACCAGTTATTGTTGGGAAAGAGTTGAATCTGATGCCTATTGGGATGTTACAGTAGCTTATCTTCTGGAAATACCAGCTCCTTTCTGAGGGTAAAAAGTCACCCAGGGGGCTTCCCTGGTGGCACAGTGATTGGGAGTCTGCCTGCCGATGCAGGGGATGTGGGTTCGTGCCCTGGTTGGGAGAGGCCACAGCAGTGAGAGGCCTGCATACCAAAAAAAAAAAAAAAACAAGTCACCCAGTGTAGTGCCCTGCCTCTGGCCCAAGCTCTTATCCTCACTGTTCTAGTTAGGAAGGAACAGTTCTGCTGTCTTCCTCTTGCCTGGCCAGGGCTGATCTGGTTGACCATTCTGGATGCTTTCCCAATTGCTGAAGGGACACTTTCTATTCCTTACAGTCACTGCTATGTGTTTAGAGCAATCCTGAAGCCAATCCCACCTTTAGCAGAAGCACTTTCCTGCTTATGTATTTTCCTCTACTTAGCTAACCATATCTGTTTCTCTTAGGAATTTTTCAAAATTTCTGCTTGATGATGGCGTTTTCCTGATTTTTAGTCCTTCTATGAATGCATTTTTCTCTTAAATTTTTTTATTTTGTGGCTGCTGTGGAATTTCTATAAAGAAGAAAGTTAAGGGCTACAATCTGTTCCTTATGGAGTAGACTTTTTTTTAACTTTTTATTTTATATTGGAGTATAGGTGATTAACAATGTCATAATTAGTTTCAGGTATACAGCAAAGTGATTCAGTTATACATATATATGTATCTATTCTTTTTCAAATTCTTTTCCCATTTAGATTTTTACATATATTGAGCAGAGTTCTCTGTGCTATACAGTAGGTCCTTGTTGGTTATCCATTTTAAATATAGCAGTGTGTACATGTCAATCCCAAACTCCCTAACTATCCCTTCCCCCCATCCTTCCCCTCTGGTAACCATAAGTTCATTCTCTAAGTCTCTGAGACTGTTTCTGTATTGTAAATAAGTTCATTTGTATGTGTTTTGTTTTTTTGTTTTATGGATTCCACATGTAAGTGATACTGTATGATATTTGTCTTTCTCTGTCTGACTTACTTCATGGAGGAGACTTTTAAATATAATGGTATGCATTGAGTGCTACTGAAACATAGGTAAATAAATAATTATTTCAAAAATTTGTATATATATGTGCGGTCTTGTATATATTTATTTCTATTTATTTATTCTCCCAATAGCACCTAATGGCAAGGTATACTAAATATATGGTAATACAAACACACACACACACACACACACACACACACACACACGCTTTGCCATGCAACTAAAAAGTCTCTTCCTTTAGAATAGATTGCAGTGGCTTCCTTGGTGGTGCAGTGGTTAAGAATCTGCCTGCCAGTGCAGGGGACACGGGTTCGAGCCCTGGTCCAGGAAGATCCCACATGTCGCAGAGCTACTAAGCCCACGCGCCACAACTACTGAGCCTGTGCTCTAGAGCCCGCGAGACACAACTACTGAGCCCACGTGCCACAACTACTGAAGCCTGTGCGCCTAGAGACTGTGCTCCACAAGAGAAGCCACTGCAATGAGAAGCCCTCGCACCGCAGTGAAGAGTAGCCCCTGCTCGCCTCAACTAGAGAAAGCCCATATGCGGCAACGAAGACCCAACGCAGCCATAAATAAATAAATAAATTTATTTCAAAAAATAGATTGCAGTCCTTAGTTCTCTCAAATAAATGAATTTAATTGGACCAAGGAGTCATAGAAGTTCATGAACTAGAGGACTCCTGAAAAGAGTCATGAAGGTTGAAGTAATTATGGAAAGAAACATGCTGTAGACAGTTTCTTGGCCCTTAAGAGGTGCCCTCTAACTTCAGGATAAAAATTCAAACTCCTTAGGTTTGCAAAGAAGACTTGGCTCGTGCCTCCCTCTGGTCTCATTTCCAATCACTTCCCCATCTCCTACTATGTCCTTTTCCCCTGCTAAACAGAAGAACTTGCTGTTCTCCAAAGGAATCAGCTGTTTTGGTTTCTGAACTTCCACATGTGTATTTTCCTCTGCTTAGAACATTTTGGCCCTGGCAAGATTATCACATCCAAATATTAACACTGTTTAAAGATAATTCTTTGTTTAAAGACTCCAACTGGTAATGTGTTTATTGCGATTAGCTACCATGTTTCATCCCATTATATGCAATATTATCTTCCTTTTCAAGGATGCCACAGCATGATTTATGTGTCAGCCTCCCCTTGATCCTAAGGCCATCAATATCTCTGAGCATTGGCCGTGCAGTGACAGGGTATTAGGTAGGTATAAAGGCTTTCAGAAAACACCATATTTCCCTTCTCTGGGAGAAAACATGTTGGCTTTATTAATGATGTGTGAACAGGAATCAACAGACTTGGGTCTTAATCCAGATTCTGATAAATATGACCTTGAGAAGCCAAGACAGTTTATTGGGCTGGCCAAAAAGTGCTTTCAGTTTTCAAGTAAAAATAAAAGACACATTTTTCATTTTCACCAAGAACTTTACTGAACAACGTATTCTTCCTTCTGTTCCACTACCCTCTGCCATTTTTCAGGCAACTTCATAATTCCACCTTCCCAAAATTTTTATCTTTTTGAGCAAAGAACTGTTCCAGGTGCCTTTTACAGTCTTCCAGGGAATTAAAATTTTTTCCATTAAGAGAATTTTGTAAAGACTGAAATAAATGGAAATCTGAAGGTGCAATGTCTAGCGAATATGGCGATGAATCAGAACTTCCTCGCCAAGCTGTAACAGTTTTTGCTCCGTCATCAAGGAAACATGCAGTCTTGTGTTATCCTGATGGAAGATTACGTGTTTTCTGTTGACTAATTCCGGACTCTTTTCATCTAGTGCTGCTTTCAGTTGATCTAATTGGGAGCAGTACTTGTTGGAATTAATCGTTTGGTTTTCCAGAAGGAGCTCATAATAGAGGACTCCCTTCCAATACCACCATATACACAACATCACCTTCTTTGGATGCCTTTGGTGTGGTTGGTGGTGGTTCAGTTTGCTTGCCCCACAATCTCTTCCATTCCACATTATTATACAGTATCTACTTTTCATTGCCTGTCACAACTTGTTTTAAAAACAGAACGTTTTCATTATGTTTCAATAGAGAATCGCATGCGGAAATAGGGTCAAGAAGGTTTTCTTTGCTTAACTTATGTGGAACCCAAACATCAAAGCGATTAACATAACCAAGCTGCTGCAAATGATTTTCAATGCTTGATTTGGATATTTTGAGTATGTCAGCTATCTCCCTCATGGTATAAGGTTGATTGTTCTCAATGAATGTCTCGACTTGATCATTATCAACTTCAAATGGTCTACCCAACTGTGGAGCATTGTCCAGCAAGAAATCTCCAGCATGAAACTTCGCAAACCATTTCTGACACATTCTATCAGTCACAGCACTTTCTCCATATACTGCACAAATCTTTTTTTGCATTTCAGTTGTGTTTTTACCTTTCTTGAAATAATAAAGCATACTATGCCGGAAATGTTGCTTTTTTTTCTTCCATCTTCAATATTAAAATGGCTATACAAAAATTCACCAATTTTGATTTTTTTTAAATGCATTTTGATATGACAGCTGTCACAATACAAACTAATAAAATTGTTTCGACTGAAATTAAAGACAACTAAGTGCTACTAGAGCCATCTTACAGGAAAAACCGAACGAACCTCTTGGTCAACGCAACAATTTCTCTCGGCCTCTGTTTGTACATTGAGGATACACTCTCCACAAGAGGGTGTTAAAAAGGTGCTCCTCCACCTCTCTCCCAGGTTTCAAATTTGATAACAGATCGAATAAATTAAAAAAAATTTTTCTGAAATTACTCAGTAACCAACATTATTATTTAAATACTCAAATAATAATACTAATGAAAAATGTTTCCCATCAGTCTTGGAATTCTCCCTTCTCATTCTTTACACTGTTGCACAGTATTCCAAGATATGGCCAAACCATCATTTATTTAATCATTCCTTTGTCGATTTACATCACAGTTGCTTCTAATTTGTCTTATTATACACTGTGTTAGAGGGAACATCCTAGTAAGAAGTTGTATAGTTTCTAATGTATCTGCTTTACTTACAGCAAAAAGTCTGTGCTCTGAGCTTTGTTCCCACCATACATTGGCTAAGAAGCATTAAAACAAAGGTCTCCAGTGTATGCAGATAAAAGCCCCCTTGAGATGGAAGCTAGAGAATAGTGACAAAGCATTTTCACTTGAAATCTGACAACTGTAACCTGGAGCTAGATGAACATCAGCTGTGGGCGGTGGTCCCTTGGAAAAGTATGTCAGGGCTGACACATAGGGTGCTGACTCTCTTGAAGTTTGGGCCAAGGCTGAGCACTAAAGGGGGCTCAGAGCGGGGAATAAATCCTTGAGAGAGCCCAGAGCCTCACAGAAAGGTGAACTACTCTATTTGCTGAGTCCCTGGAACCATAAAGACAGGAGACAACAGAGAATCCCTCATCTTGCTCCTCACAATAGCACTGTGGGTCTTGTGAAAGAAACATGTGTAATTACTGGCCAGAGCAGGAAGAAATCTGGAAGCTTCTTGTCTCTTCTGTTAGTATGGAGGCTATTGAGGGAGGTCACTGATCACCCTGACCTGAAGAGTTGACACTAGTGAGAGAGAAGCCCTGGACCCGTGGAGGGCAGCACCATAGAACAAAACAGCAAAAGTAAAAATAAGACCAGTCTAACTGAAAGTGCCAAACAGGCCAAGGAAGACTGATGAACTGACTTCACAGGAACTCTAGGTACTGAACACTACTAAATGCCAGCATGATGCTAGGGGCTCTTATAGTCAACATCTCCTCTCCTCCTCTCCTCACGAGTACTCTAAAAGGGATGTTATTACATATCCCCGTTGGACATACGAAAACATATGTCAAGCAAGACCCAAAGAGGTTCTTCCTTCCTCCCTCCTTCCTTCCCTCCCTCCTTCCTTCCCTCCCTTCCTTCCTTCCTTTCACAAATATTTGTTCAGAATCTGTGATGTACCAGGTACTATTCTCGGCACAGCATACAGAGGTAAACCAGGAAGATAAGGTCACTGCTTTCATGGATCTATATCCTTGCAGAAGATGACAAATAATAAAACAAACAGATGAGTTAAAATATAAACAGATATGTAATAAACAAGAAAAATATTAGATTGCAATAAGTGTATTTAAGAATATTAGGTTGTGATAGATATAAATTAGGGTGATACCGGGGAACTTTTTGGGGTGATGGAGATGCTCTACATCTTTTTTAAAATTTTTATTGGAGTATAGTTATTTTACAATGTTGTGTTAGTTTCAGGTGTACAGCAAAGTGAATCAGTTATACATATACATGTATCCACTCTTTGAGATCCCCTACATCTTGATTATGGTGGTTACACAATTGTATATGTTTGTCAGAATTCATAGAATGGTACACCTTATAAAGGGTGACTAGCCCTATGTAAATTAAATCTTGAAAAACTTGACCTTTAAAAAATAGGATACTAGGGCTTCCCTGGTGGCGCAGTAGTTAAGAATCTGCTTGCCAATGCGGGGGACACAGGTTCCAACCCTGGTCCGGGAAGATCCCACATGCCACGGAGCAACTAAACCCATGAGCCACAACTACTGAGCCTGTACCCCAGAGGCTGCGAGCCACAACAACTGAAGCCTGCACGCCTACAGCCCAAGCTCCGCAACAAGAGAAGCCACCGCAATGAGAAGCCTGCACACCACAATGAAGAGTAGCCCCTGCTCGCCACAACCAGAGAAAGCCACATGCAGCAACAAAGACTCAATGCAGCTAAAAAATAAATTTATTTAAAAAAAATAGGATCCTACAATAAAAAGCTATAGGAGGCTGCTTTAGATTGGGCAACAAAGTCCTCACTGAGAGGGTCATAATTAAGTTGAGATTTGAATGTAAGGAAAAAGATGAAGGGAAAGGCGTGCCTTTTTGCAAAATCTCTATGGTGGGAATAACCTTGGCATGTTCAAGTTAGAGTAGGGTGGGTGAGGTTGGAAATGTGAACAAGAACCGGAACATGGGGGAGGTTAGAAACCAAGATCAGGAGACTGATGTTATTTTCGTGCCACAGGAGTACTTAAGTTTTTAAGCAGGGGAATTACAAGTTCTGATTTATGCTTTTGAAAGATCACTCAGGCTGCTATGCAGAGAACGACTGGTCAAAAGCAAACATGGAAGGACACAGGAGGCTACTGTAATAGTCCAAGCAAGAGATTACGGTGTCACGGACTAGGGTGGAGGCATAGAGACAGAAAAAGGCAGAAACAATACAATATAACTGTATTATATGAGTTAAGGTAACAAATAAATCCCAATCTCAGTGGTTTAATAGAGTAGAATTTTCTTTGGTTTTCCTGACTGGTGTGCTTCTTTCTATCTGGTACATAGAGAATGGGGTTCCTTCTACCTTTTGACTGCACTCTCCTCCAGCGCCACGAAAGTCCTCCTCATTAAGTCACGAGATGGCAAATGCATGACCACCGGTGGGAAATTGTTATGGGCCTGGTCTGAAACTGTTATACATCAAGTTAACCCACACTCTATTAACTAGAAACTAGCCACATCCTCCATGCACCTAACTGCAAAGGAGGCAGAGAAATGTTGTCTATGACTATGCCCAGGTAGAAAGGGAACCTGGTTTGGTAATCATCTAACAATCTCTGCTGCCATTGTGTTTTGGAGGTAGAGATCACAGGTTGTGGGAATGGATTGGGTGAAACTGATGAAAGGAAGAGAGGGATCAAGAAGGAAGCCTCAGCTGTACACCTGAATAACACAACATTGTAAATCAACTATACTCCAATAAAATTTGAAAAAAAAAAAAAAAAAAGAAGGAAGCCTCAGAATCTCTCACTAGTGATGCTTGGAAACAGGGGTCAAAGAAGATTTAGGATATATGCTTGATCCCTCACCTTTCTGTGAGGGAGGATGAATGCAAGGAGACAAGAAGATTTTGCCCATAGCAATTGAGCAGCACATAAAGGCAGAAAGGGAGGAAGTTACCCTAAAGGGAAGCTGTCCCTGATGATATAAAGTATTTCTTTGAAGAAGGGTGTACTCACCTGTCTAATTATACCTAATAATTAGTGAGCAGAGCCACCAGTCTTGGTGGCAGCAAGCAGCAGCTAGTCTTGTCAGCGTTATCAGTACTGAAGATGCTAAGACCAAAAATCTTCCTGGTAGATCCTCCCTTCACCGGGTTAGAGAATGTGCAAAGACAATGGGCATAGTATTACCTTTAACTACACCCCTTCCAAAAACTCCCAGGTAAAGAATCAAGCCTGGGGCTCCCCTGGTGGCGCAATGGTTAAGAATCCGCCTGGTCCGGGAAGATCCCACATGCCGCGGAGCAACTAAGCCCATGCGCCACAACTACTGAGCCTGTGCTCTAGAGCCCATGAGCCACAACTACTGAAACCCGCACGCCTAGAGCCCGTGCTCCGCAACAAGAGAAGCCACCGCAATGAGAAGCCTACACACTGCAACGAAGAGTAGCCCCCACTCGCTGCAACTAGAGAAAGCCCGCGCGCAGCAATGAAGACCCAACTCAGCCAAAAATAAATAAATTAATTAATTAATTTTAAAAAAAGAATCAAGCCTACTTCATAACTTTTTAAATAGGAAATTGTGAACTCTTTGAGATCATGTCTTATTAATCTTTACATCTCCACATAGTACACAGTATAATGCTTAACATAAACTATGCCCTCTGTAAACACTTGTAAAAAATTGAATATTTATGGGCAGGCTAAGGTCAAGATTGATTATATACATAACAAGTTACCTGAAAGCAAGCACGTATGCCATGTGACCTCAGTACAAATTTATGAACTATGGTTTGGCTTCAGTTTTGATACCATTATGACTAAACTCATTCTCCTTGGAAAGACTGTTTAATCCTTTCACCCATTTACCTGGTTAGATGCACGATACTCAATTTTCTTAGAATTTATATTCTTTTCTAGTCATGATTTTCTTGGTATTCTTTATCAGTTTCATTGCCATGTCAATTAAGTTAATGCCTTTAAATATATGTATATGAATCATAACTTTTTTCATTATACAAATGATACATATTTATTGAACAAAAATTTACAAAACGAAAAGCAAAAAGAAGATAGAAAATAGCCATAACCCAACCATGCAGAGATATCTGGCATTTGCACGTATAGCTTTCTGGACTTTTCATTTCATACATATTTACACATATCCCTCCTTTATCAAGATAGGATCACTCTGAACTTAATATTTCTGGATGTACTTTTTTAAAAATTTATTTATTTTATTTATTGTTGGCTGTGTTGGGTCTTCATTGCTGTGTGTGGGTTTTCTCTAGTTGTGATGAGTGGGGGCTACTCTTTGTTGCAGTGTGCAAGTCTCTCATTGCAGTGGCTTCTCTTGCTGTGGAGCATGGGCTCTAGGTGTGTGGACTTCAGTAGTTGTGGCTCATAAGCTCTAGAGCACAGGCTCAGTAGTTGCGGCACACGGGCTTATTTGCTCCTCAGCATGTGGGATCTTCTGGGACCAGGGCTCGAACATGTGTCCCCTACATTGGCAGGTGGATTCTTAACCACCACGCCACCAGGGAAGCCCTCTGGACCTACTTTTAAAAAAATATTTAAAAAGCAAATTCTAAGTGAGCATATTTTAAATTTGTTTTCAAATATGTATTCTTTGTTCCAGCTTCACAGATCATGGCAATTTTTCCTGAAAGCAGATATAGGTAAGACTTATTCTGTGAACCTCAATAACACAAATGAGTCAAAGTTTAACTAAAAGGATTTCAGGTCAACATAAGTCAGGGCAGCATAGCAGGAATTCACAACACAGGTAGAATTCGAACCAGTTGGTCTCTAAGTCCCCAGCAATGAGTTCTGTGATTCTCTAACTAGAATAAGGGAAGAGAAGAGGTTGGGAGGAGGAGGCAAGAGTTTTCAAGATTTATCAGAGGTATAGGGAATTGTTTGATTAGAATGAATGCATAAATAAATTTGGAAGGCAGATCATAGGCAAACTGGGGAGTTGTGTGTTATAAGGAGGTGGGGTGGGGAGACGAAGGATATTAAGTACATTAATCATTATGTCCTTCTCTTTGCTTTTCTCTTTCTCCTTCTCCTCCTGGCTTCAGCTTTTGCAACTGAATGTCCCTAGACTCCCAGACTTCTGAAGTCATCCTTTGCTTTAAGTACCCATACACACTCACTTCTTCCTATAAATCAGGACAGATTAAGTTATGCTAACAGTAATGAACAACTCCCAAATCTCAGTGACTTAAAACAATAAAGGTTTATATTTCATTCATGCTGCATAACATCAGGCTCAACCAGGGATCCAAGTGATAGAGCAGCCACCATCTCAAATAGTTCCCTCCATACAGGAGGGAAAGAGAGTTCTGGAGAATCAGCAATCACATGCTCATCTCTGAGATAACATATCTAATTTCTGCTTACATCTCATTGGCCAGAATTAGTCACATGATACCACCAAACCACAGAGGGTCGCAGGGTACAATGTTACCAAAGTGCTGCTGGAAGGTGGAGAACCAGAAATACTTGGTGGGTATTACTAATGAATGTCACACCATATACCTACAGGAAATCCAATGTCAGTTTCAGATCTCTTTCTGACGTCTGTTTTCCCATAAACTTGAAAGCCCATTGTTCTGTTCAGTGTCATAGTCACTTTCTAAAAACTTCTTGATATAAAATAATTAAATGTTTCACTTTTCCATATATTTCCCATTGTTCTACATAGGCTCTATCCAGCCTACTGGCCCTGTAAAAGTTTGCAGTATTCCATGTGAAGATTAAGTATTTATTGAATGAATGAGTAGAATGCCACACATTTCTTAAACCTTGCTCTATGCCATGCATTAGAATTTCTCTCCAATTGTTTTAAATCGTGCACTAGGGAAGTGAGCTTTATTTCCTTTTATACCTTTATTCATACCATAGTGAGCTTTTATTACCTTTATTCATACCATAGTCCATATGGAGCTCTTGGGGTGGGTAGGGCATTCCTGTATTGTAATTTAATGGCCTTACTGGCAGTGTTCTTAAAGATGTTCTCTACTGACATATTTCGTAATTCACTGAGCTCCACACTTTTCTTTTCTTACCTTCTCCTCTCTTTCCTTCACTTTCCAAGATTACAAAATATATGATATAATCAATAAATGATATAATTTATGTTTTAGTTTTCATACTGTATGCCAAAGAATTGCATTTTCCCACAATGTCTTGCTGGGAAATTGAAATCCAGTCTTTTTAAAGTATACTCAGACGTGAGATCTCTTAGAACGTGTTTCTCTTTCCTCTCTTCCTTTTTCTCCCCCTCGATCCACATCCACCTGACACTTCTCCATACCTTTTCCCGGTCAGCTGAGGCTGAGCATGTTGAAAGGATTTTAAATGTCTTCTTCTCCCTCTGACAGATATTTGAAACTCCACCCTAGAGTCCATTTTTTTTACTTTAAATTTGTGGAATAGTGACATCACCAAACCACTGTGCCAGCTTAGGAGATCTTAAAGCTTGTTCAGTGCAGTCTTAGCCCAAATCAAGTGTAGAGTTGTCCCTACCTTGTCTTTAGGTGTCTAGTAGCTGCTTCGACTTATGGGAATTGGAACACTGTGGGGAAGCAGCTGAAAGGGGAGGTACTTCTGCATAAAAGCAGTCCTGCTGGGTTTTCAGCCAGTGACTGGTGGGTGCAATCAAAGAGATTGGGGGCAGGGGGTGTTGGTGGTGACATCTATCCCTGAAGGCAGAGCATTGGACTGGCCAAGTCTTCCGAGCCCTTGAAAGGAATTTTCATCAGTGTATCTTCTCTCAGCTCCTCAGACACATCCTGGGTAGTGTGTACTGGGGGGTGGGCAGGGAGTGCTTATTATCTTGGGCAACTTCCAAGGTAAGTTCACAACAAAACTCCCTCTGCTCTCCTCTCTCCTTCTCCCTCTGCTCTCCTCTCTCCTTCTCCCTCTGGTTCTCCTCTGAATTCCCACCCACACCCCCTGCATCTTTTCCATACAAAACCCTCATTCTCCTCTTTTCTTCCACAGTAGAACTGAACACTCCCTCAAAACCAGAGCCCACAAGATTAGGCACTGTTTTCTCTTTGCTGAATGATAGGGTTTCCAAACATTGGACAGAGGTGGGGGGAATTGCATGGGGAAATGGGAGGGAGAGAAAGAAATCCTCCACCCTAGATTGGGTTAATCCATCAAAGTAATCATTAAATGTTATGTTAAAACAAGTTGAACATTTACACCCTGTTATACTTGGAGCTTTGTTAAAATGCAGATTAACAAAGAAGGGTATCTCTTGTTCGTTATTTGACCTAAGTAAAGATTAATTTCCAACACTTTTCTGAGAGTAAGTTTTGATAAATGAGACCTAGAGGGAACTGAGTACTTTAAAGAGATGCAGAAAGCACATGGGCAGAGAATATGACCAGGAAAAGAATGGGAAAGGCTGTGACGGTTCTGCTGTAGGCTTGCACAAGTAAAGTTATATTTACTTCCTAAACCACGAACTTAAAATACTCATATAGGGCCTCCCTGGTGGCGCAGTGGTTAAGAATCCGCCTGCCACTGCAGGGGACACGGGTTCTAGCCCTGGTCCAGGAAGATCCCACTTGCCGCAGAGCAACTAAGTCCGTGCGCCACGACTACTGAGCCTGCGCTCTAGAGTCCGCGAGCCACAGCTATGAGTCTGTGAGCCACAACTACTGAAGCCTGCGCACCTAGAGCCCACGCTCCACAAGAGAAGCCACTGCAATGAGAAGGCCGTGTACCGCAGGAAGAGTAGCCTCTGCTCGCTGCAGTTAGAGAAAGCCCACACGCAGCAACGAAGACCCAACGTAGCCAAAAATAAATAAGTAAATTAATTAATTAAAACAAATACTCATATAATTCCACTTTCCAGAGAAATATCATGGTTTGTTCCTTCCAACTCTCTATTCATCCTATTCCCGCTGACCATGCCTATCTTCTTCATAGTCATGCCTACCTGGTCTAGACTAGATCCTCTTTTGCACCAAACTTAAACCCTCTAATTCTGTCAGTGAACTGGGATATAATCCCCTCATCTCTCATCTGCTGTGGGTCCAATATAGAGAGTTTTGAACCCTAACAGCTTTATGCGCATCTCAGTGAGTATCCAGTAAATTCTGCACCCTCAGCCTACCCCCCACAACTGCTCTTTCCAGGAGAGATAAGATCAGTCTAAGCCTTTGATGTGCAACACAAAGATGCCTAAGGGATTCAAGGCTGACTTTAGATCAGAGCAAATCCAGATTCCAGTATCAATGGCGGAACTAAGAAAGCATGAGAGAAATGAATATAATGGGAGCAAATGGGAAGCAGTTTGGTAGCAAGAGTAGAGACTGCTAAGTAGTGAAGAATGACAAATGAGAAAGAGAAGCCAAAGCTGCCAAAAAAAATGGCTGTCAATCACAGGAAACGCCACTACCATCAGAGCAGTGGGGTATTACCAGACAGGTTCCCCAAGGACCTTGCACAAAAGGAGAGGAAAATTTGGGGTATTTCAAGGCATGGTGACTTTTCTATGATAACTGTTACCTATGATTTCAATCATCTTCAAAGTTAGAGTGGTTCGGGGAACGTAAGGCCATATTTTAATTAACTCTAAGACTATCTACCCACCCACCTTCCTCCCAAAAAATCAAGGATTTGTGGCCTGGAAAAATTTGTATTATAAGATAGCCCCAAAATGCTGGAATGTCCTAAGTCTCTGAAACTGAACTACTTTTCTGGAAGCTGATGTATTTACCTACTGACCACAATAAACCAAGGACTGCAACAGACCCCACCCAGGACAAAAGCAGAGGAGAGGGTAAAGAAATGCTACATCACTGGAGACAGTTTAGAGTTTGCCAGCTGTGCACACTTTTTGTTTCAAACGTTCTATACAAGCTTGGCAATGTTTAAGGAAAACTAAAGTAACATCACCAGGGTCAAGTTCAAGTGTTTAACCCCAAACCCCATACCGCATAATTGCCTTACTGCAAATAAGATATTCAGGGTTTCTCTTAAAATCCCTACTGGTGTCTTTCTTTTGTTGTTTTGAAACCACTGCTGAATCTGCACCAAGTTAAACAAACTTCCTAAGAGAAAAGTGTCCATGACAGATAGAATAAATGATCCCCTTTCAAAGTAAGTGAATTTTAAAATGTAGATGATCATTCTATATCCTTAGTTTTGGCTGCCAATGCAAATGAGTCAGAGAATTTGCCTCAGACAGTGAGTTAATTGTGTAACTCTACAGAGGAAAATGCCATTGGAGAGTACTTGCTGACCTCACAGCTGAAAAAAAAAAAAAAAAAAAAAAAAAAAAATTAAAAAAAGTGGAAACAAATT
>NW_020173941.1:161702-217558 GCF_003031525.2 Neophocaena asiaeorientalis asiaeorientalis | reverse complement strand
AAAAAAAAAAAAAAAAAAAAAAAAAGAAAAACCATTTAAAGATGTGGAAACCAGATGTTTCAGACACATTTCAGCCTCTGCTCTGGGAATTTATCCTGAGCAGCCCCTAACAGGCTATTCCTTCTCTACAACTGAGATATGATCATCTTAATTTACTTATTTGTCTTGCTGTGGGAAGAGGCTCACGGATGGGGATTCAGAAATGGAATTTTTCATAACTCCATATGGCTTGGTAAGAAACTTCACTCATGAGCTTCTTGTTGGGAAAGTGGCTTCTTTGAATTCATGGAGAAGTGAATCAAAGCTGTAAATTTTTCTCTTCTGTTCAAGGCTGATGTTTTCAAAGAAAATGCTTGGGAAAGATAGATACTGGAATGTATATATCATTTTTAAAAAAGTGTTTCTGCCTTCTAAAATTTTAAAATAGCTTTTTATAAAGTGAACTTTTCAGTAGAAAATAGAGGTTAATATTTATATTCCATATGAAAATATGCTTTAAAATTTTCAAAGAAGGTGTGGTGGTATAGTGCAGAATGTTTCCTTAACAAAATAAAACCACCAATATATTATTTTGTTTTCATTTCAATGCATTTCTAGTCAGATTTCATAACAGGTGACCATAAGAGAATTACAACAGGTAAATTGGAATATACAATAATTTTATAATCATTGCTCCATGTACTCTGACCTGTAGTGTATATCATGCTTTTCCCAAACATCTTTTGACTAGTTTGACAAAGCCAGCTTGTAATACAGAAAAAAATGAAAAAAGCTTGTATTTCTGGATGCATTCTTACCACTTGATTTCTTTTGTTTGAGCTATCCATTTAAATACCTTTCTACCTCTTTTGTTAGACAAGGAAAGTTTCTTTTGTTGCTTTGTTTTGTTAAATGTAAGGAATGACATAGACCTAACTGCGAATATAAACAACAGACCAAAAAAGGCTAAATAGAGAAAACCCAAAATACCCCATATAGTACTCTAAACAATGCTTTAATTCTCATGATACAAATTAATACTGCTTTATGTTCACTGTTGTGTTTGATAGTGAAAAAAATATGACTTGCTCAAGAAGAAAACTGACAAATCCTTGTATAAAATAAATAAAGAGAGAGCAAAATTAACCTAGATCTTGATGTTATGCTTGCTAAGCAGCACATAGTTATAGAATATTTTCCCTTTCAGCATGTTTCTCTCTGGTAATAACTGCAGCCATGCGGATTTCATTAGAAAGCTCGATTGCAATGCACAGCCTTGCAGCCTCTTTTTTCAGTTTGAGCCAGTGAACAGCTTTCATGCTGAACAGTGCAATCCATTTGGCCAAGATGGGGTCTGGAATTTACTAGAGGAATGAGCAAGTCTCTTTATTTTCATTGCACACCATCAAACTTGGGAAATACACACCTATTTGTCAGAAATGACAAAGATGATCATAAAGCTAGTAAGAGTTAAACCCACATGGATAAACTTTGAAATGCTGTCAAATTTGCTAATGATCAAGTAATTTGGAGTTGTTGTTTTTTTTTTTAAAGTGATGTTGTATATCACCAAAATATAAACCTAGACAAGAGGAGTTCTGTCCTAGAGATAGAGAGGCGCAAACCCAAATGTTTGTTGATAGTACATGCTGCACGTTTGAGGCCCGGAGTGATTGCACCGTGCTTCACGCTTCAATGTGAGACAAATTATTCATCAGTCAGCCTAGCATAAATTGTTTACAGTTGGTTAGGCCAATGTAGTATTAGAAAACTATTTAGGGAGGGAAGAGAGTTGAATTAGAAGGCAGGAATCTGCTAGCAACTATCAAGAACAAGGCACTTTAAACTCTTGGTCTCAGTCCCATACTGGTAAAATGAGAAGTCTGAAGTAAGGGACCCCTAAGGTTTATTTTTAACTCTTATATCCTCTAATTCCTTAGATAGTAATTTTTTTTTAAAGACACTTAAGGACAAGAGACTTCAACTAGTTTAAATGGATTATGAAAATCAAAAAATGTACAGATAAGCAATTCTTTTTAGCCATTGTATTGAATCCAAAAAAGGAGAAGGGAAAAGTAACATTATCATGAGCTCCTACTAGGATTCAGAAGCTATGCTTATGGGTTTTATGGTTTATATATTCCAAAAAATAGGTGTCATTATTCTCATTGGATAGATGAAGAAACTGAAGCTCAGGCAGTGATTTATACAAGGTCACACAACTGGTCCACTGTAGAACCAGGAATAGAAATCAGAGCCAACATAGTATTGTGCCACCACTTACTAAAAGGAAAAGGAAGTTATTGGTTAAATAGATTTTCAATTTCAGTGAATGACAGCTAGAAAAATTAATAAATTATTACTTCCTCTGAAAGGTGAAATTTTTTAGATTAGGACTCATTGTACAAAGGACCATCTTAGTAGTTTAAAATTCTGAATTGAGAAATATTTTAAAATAAATGTGTGCTTAAAACTGTCAAGTACACATGCCAAGGGTACTCAACTGTTCATAAGGCAAAATAATGGGAAGTTTGGGTCTCTTTCAGGAACAGTGTGGAATATTAATATTATTTAATAAACTAAAAATTATAGCATAGACATTTCTGCTATTTAAGTTACTATCTTATTACTAGACAAGTTTAAGAGGTACCAAAAGTTTAAGAAAAACTACCAGGAAGAAAACTTAAAATTATTAAAAAATTTTTTTCTGTTAATTTATTTTTTTCCTGCAAACATCTGTTAAAAGAGAAACTGAAGCATACTTAAAATTTTGAGTTTATCTGAGCAAAAATCCATTTGAATTTGGCAGCATCCAATCTAACAGATAGAAAGGAGCTCCGAGGAGTGGTACAAAATGCAAGACTTTCATAGGCAGAAGGGAGCAGGCAGAAGGAAGTTTTACTAGGTGAAAAAGCAGGTTGGTTATGGCAAGGTTACTTTCCTTCAGCGGATGGCAGGGGTCTATCAGGCAGATGACCTAACGGGTGGTGATCAGGAGATTTCTGACTGACTGGTTTAAGATTCCATTTCTGGGTGAGCCGAAACCATACTTAAGTCTTGGTTTGGTGATGTGGGGCTTAGCATAAGGGACTCCATTTGGAGCTTGCTGTCGTGTTTTTAGTACAACATATTTTTACTTCTGGAGTAAAATATCACGGAAATCTTAGTTTGAGAAACCTTGGCAGACAAAATAATTCTTACAAAATTTTTTCAAATAAAGATCTTTTAGAGAACAGATACAGGGCTTCCCTGGTGGTGCAGTGGTTGAGAGTCCGCCTGCCGTTGCAGGGGACACGGGTTCTTGCCCCAGTCTGGGAAGATCCCACATGCCGCGGAGCGGCTGGGCCCGTGAGCCATGGCCGCTGAACCTGCACGTCCGGAGCCTGTGCTCCACAACGGGAGAGGCCACAACAGTGAGAGGACCGCGTACCGCAAAAAAAATAAAATAAAATAGAGAACATATACAGTTTTAACATTTTTAAAAAGTAACAATAATCTCCATCACAATACATTAGTAAGCACTACATGTCTCCTTCTCTACTAAAAGCCTTAGTACCCCTGTACTTCAAAATAGATGTACTTGCATTGCCCACTAGTGCTCGAGTTGCTTGAGAATAGGGCTTGATCCCCAGCACCCATCAAAGTACCTCATGGTATATTCTTAAAACAGCCAAATTGGAAATGAGTAAAAGTTTAGTTAATGAGGCTTTACCCTATGTGTAAAGTGTCCTATGAAGGACACTTGGGAAGTAGGTGACTCTCAAAGGAGAAAATGACTTTGATGTTCCTTGTGTTCTCTGACCTCTAAGTATCAGATGCACTAAGGTACTGTGTATTAATGACAGGCTTTTTCCGTATAAGGTATAAGAGCAGTATCCCTTGGAGTCCAGAAAAATGCCAAGCAGCACCTCCTATTGAACTGTGGCATTGTCAACTTCAGCTTGGGGAAGAGAGTAAAGAACAGTATTTCTAATACTGCTGGATTCATATCTTGCTGCATGCCAAGAAACATACGTTCTCGTTGGAAATGGTCTTGATGGTGGCTGATTGCACAGGTCAGGGGACAAAGACTTAACAATAATCTGACAGTCAACATAGAACTGTTAGCGCTATGTTATGATTATTGTCTTGGGAATCTTTTCACATTGTTTCTATGGCAAAATGCACTCCAGACTCAAAACAATCATTTTAAACAGTGATCTATTGGGAGATGGCTCATGTATGACTTAACACTATCTGAAATACGTTGGGAACAAATGTGAACCAAAAAAGACAAACCAGATAAAGAACTTAGGAACTGGTAGTTAGGTGTGTCCCACTTTTTCTCTGCTGTAGTTAAATCTATTTTTCTTTTCTTCAATGTAATATTTGCTTGCCTTGGATTCCTTTAAACTTTTCCTCAGTTTTTGATTTGTTTACTAAATTCTCGATCATACTGCATTAGTCATTTCCCTCAAATGGATATTTTGGCTTACTTTTCTCCTTCATTGTAAGCCAATTTTCATTGGTTTCTTTTGCCTTCAACTCCTTTTCTTTTCCTATTGCTTACCTTTCCAAGTTTTTAAAACAAAGTCAAAAAACAAAAAAACAAAAAAGTCAGTGCTTCCCTGGTGGTGGTGCAGTGGTTGAGAGTCCGCCTGCCGATGCAGGGGACACGGGTTTGTGCCCCCGTCCGGGAAGTCCCAAAAAAAAAAAAAAAAAAAAAAAAGTCAAAATTCTATCACCTTTGGATAATGCAGAAATACAATGTTGTGTTAAAACTTTCTTTCAGGTTATCAGTTCAAAAATTAATTTAGCCTCAAGTTTCTATGTCCCCCCAAATTCCCCTCATTCATATTTTTTTCCCAAAGCTTTCTAACAATGAAAACTTAGCCACTCAAGGCAGCTGACCCAGGGAACCCTTTGGCGGGAACAATAGCTGATGTAATCTTCCAGCTGAGGCCACAAAATTTCCCTTGTTCCACAAGAATGGATAATAGTGCATTGACGACATTTTGTGAATTCACAGAACAAGCAGCAGGCGTGTACCACAGAGAAGCGCGGTCTGGCAAGTACAAGCTCACCTACGCAGAAGCGAAGGCGGTGTGTGAATATGAAGGTGGCCATCTTGCCACCTACAAGCAGTTAGAGGCAGCCAGAAAAATTGGTAACAGCTTTGACAATAATCTTCTTCTTTTTCACCCTTGGAAAAAAAATTTTCCACCTTTCCTGCAACCCCTTATTAAGACTTTTCTCTCCATCCCTGCTAATAGTTCCTCTGGCTTCTCCCATCTTCTCTGCCTAGAGCTGGTAGACAATTCTTACTACTAGTAACTTAGTTGGGGTCACACCCCATTGGGAGCTAATAAATAAACATCAAAAGAAAATGAAGACATCATTATCTCGATATCATTTAAACCCCTCATTAATTTTAATGCCATTGCTATTCATTTTTAATATCATTCTATCTCTTCTTGACGTCTGTGTGTCATTTTCCTCAGCTGTTAAATGATGCTACTATGTTGTCTTACAAGGAAATTTACTTGGTAGAAGAAATAGTGAATTTAGTGGATTTTTTTTCAATTATTTTCAATTTTTTCCTTTTCTTTTTTTTACATTAAGTGGGAGAATGCATTTGTACTTTAGGATCAAAAGCCATGAGGAAAAGGAGGATAAGCAAGTTGTAAGGTGGCAGATGAAAGAAACTGGGAAGATGATGTCAGGACACCCGGTGAAAACCCAGTAGTTAACAAATGCTATTTGCTTCTTTATATTAAAAAAAAACGGGTTGCTACTGTCTCTCCTGGACTTTCAGGAGAATCCAAAAGGCCACCCTAATTCAGAATTTTCTTCTCCACTGAAGATATCCCTTTGCTGATAGGAACATACCTGGCAAAGCTCATACTATTATTATACATTACCCAAGACAAAAATAAAGGTGTTCTCGAAAATGCCCCAAAGTCTCCCCAGATGACTGCTCAGTCTATACCCTTTGGGCTGTGTGTGTGACGCAGTAAATGGAATGAGGTATACAAAGGCCAGAGACATTACTAGCCATGGGGGACTTGTAGTCAAATCGTTCTTGGGTGGCATCGGCAACTATTAAAACAGCCTCCAAAGTTGAGTAAGGAAAACAAGGCTGAGGCTTTGTTCGAAATGTATGAGTACTTTTATCCCTATTCAAATTTTTAAAATATTGGTGATATCTTTTTTTTCTTTCTTTTTTTTTTTGCGGTACGCAGGCCTCTCACTGTTGTGGCCTCTCCTGTTGCGGAGCACAGGCTCCGGACGTACAGGCTCAGCAGCCACGGCTCATGGGCCCAGCCGCTCTGCGGTATGTGCGATCTTCCCGGACCGGGGCACGAACCCGTGTCCCCTGCATCGGCAGGCGGACTCTCAACCACCGCGCCACCTGGGAAGCCCTAGTGATATCTTAATTGACCCTGAAGGAGAAATTATCATCTGAAAAAATTTTTTCAGTATTGATGGTAATTCCAGAAATTAACTCATGGCACTAGCTCGGTCATTTGTGAAAAGAAGCCAGCTCTGAAATTGGATTGTTTTCATATCCATGGTATTATTATTTCCTAGTCCATCTGCTTGTTTTTTTTTTTCCAAGTAAGATGTCATTTCCTAGTAAAAGTCAGATGTTACAAGAACTTTTATATACATTCAAACTTTATTTTTTAAGAAAACAGTTCTTCCCCTTTTATATGAAGTGGATTTGGGCAGTTAAGACACTGTCCCTGTTGCAAGGGGCCATGTTGGTTGAGATGACCTTTGCTCAGCTGAGGGAATAACCAGTTAAGCCATTACCCTTCCATTCTCTTGCAGGATTTCACATCTGTGCTGCTGGGTGGATGGCCAAGGGCAGAGTTGGATACCCCATTGTGAAGCCAGGGCCCAACTGTGGATCTGGAAAAACTGGTATTATTGATTATGGAGTCCGTCTGAACAGAAGTGAAAGATGGGATGCTTATTGCTACAACCCACATGGTTTGTCAAAAACAATAATTTTATACTATATAAAAACAGGTACAGGTTACTAAGAGCTTAGTAAAAAGAAATGACTTCTTCCAGAGAGAGCAATTTAGTAACGATAATTATTAATAACAACTACCATTCATAGAATGATTATGCTGTGCCACACACTGACTTATGTCTCTTCATCCACACTGTCACTTTATTGTTATACCCATTTTAGAATTCAGGAAACTAAAGTTCAAGAGCTTAAGTAACTTTCAGACAGCCAGTAATTAGTAGGCAGGTGAGATCACGACTTAATTCTTTTCTGTGCCAGGGAACTTCCTGAAAAAAAAAAAAAAAAAAAAAAAAAAAAAAAAAAAGATTATAAACTTGTCACAGTTAATTAGCTAAAACCAAGAAGTAGTACTACCAAATGTTAACTGTTCAAAATTATCCCTTTAATAGAATGAGAAAAGGGAGACAGAATAAACAAAGTTTTTCCCTAATTTCTTTTGGGGCATAAATTCTTAAACTTCCAAACTAACCAACCCTCACTCTGTGGTTTGTTTTAACAAATATATACTGGATATGCTAGTTATTATTGTAAGTACCTGTTTATTCATATTCTTTTTCCATGGCTGATTGCAGCTAGGAAAACTTTAAAGAGAAAATTAACACATTATAATTACTATAAACAGTAATTCTTGGTCCATGCTGTTGGAGAAAACAGTAGACTGTTGTTTTGGGATGTATTTCCCCCAGGATAATATTACAAAGTGTTACAACATGTTACAAAGTATTTCCCAGATATATGATCATAAACATCCTCAGGTGGTGTCCCATTTGGATCTACCTTAGAGAATGTCCATGACAAAGTAGGAGATTACAGTGAAGTTCTAGCATATTATTATAGAATTTATTATTTAATAATATTAACCATTGGAGAACAGTTTCTCACATTTGCAACTAACCTCTACCTCACAATAATGTATACTCCAAGTAGAAAAGAATTTTTCCTAGAGCTGTCACCTATTCCCACTTGAGACAAAATATGAATAAATGGGGGTGGGGTGGGATGAACTGGGAGATTGGGATTGACATATATACACTAATATGCATAAAATAGATAACTAATAAGAACTGCTGTATAAAAAATAAATAAAATTCAAAAAATATGAATAATGTGCATTCATATAGACTATGACTTTCAAATCACTTTGACATACTTTAAGCCTATAGTATACTATATTTAGTCCTATATTTAGTCATTGTTAATAATTCATATATCTTCTTTTCCTCTCTTTCTCTCTTCCTTTTTCTTAAATATATTTATACAGGCAACTCTCTTTTTAATCTTAAGAGTAACTTCTATTTCCAAGTATATTATCTGATTCTTCTGCTTGATAAACTCCAGGATCTCTGAGCATCTACTCAATCATTTCCAAAGGTCAAAGTCTAAGGAAGATGTAGAAGTACAAATGGAAAGATTCTTACAGTATTTCATTGCCCTTTTATAAGAATGCCACCTTAACTTACAAATTTTTATAAGCTGCTTTTGTTTCTTATAGAGGCTGAATGCTTTTTACTCTGGGAATGTGTGTACAGAATCCTGGGAGACTTGTGCTTACTCAAGTCTCAGCTTACTTTTGGATTCAGTGATATACTGATTATTTAGGATGTGGTCAACCTGAAGGGGACTGGGGGCCACCTGAACTAGCAATGGGAGAACAGTTCATTGAAAAATAATTGGAATGAAAAAAATCATAATGATATCAGAAAAATAAAGCAATGATTATTAATTAATCAATACCACCAAGTTAGAGTTGATTGAAGCAAGGAAGAATAGGGTCATTCAGAAGTGTTCAGAAGTCAGCTTGCTCATTCGAGTTCTGAATGTGTGGCATGATGCCGACTGCCTCCTGTATGAATACTTCTTAACCAATTAGCTGTCAGTCCTCAGGGACCCAGCCTGCTTTATAAATCTGTCATTTTCTAAATAAGCAAGAGATGAGGCAATAATTATATGTAACACGAAGTATAGAGCTGAATAGATATAGCTAAATATAAAAACGAGTTAGTTCAATATTTGAATATTTTTCCTAATCTAATGATATATACATCAAAGATAGGATGCGGGCTTCCCTGGTGGCACAGTGGTTGAGAGTCCGCCTGCCGATGCAGGGGACGCGGGTTCGTGCCCCGGTCCAGGAAGATCCCACATGCTGTGGAGCGGCTGGGCCCGTGAGCCATGGCCGCTGAGCCTGCGCGCACGGAGCCTGTGCTCCGCAACGGGAGAGGCCACAGCGGTGAGCGGCCCGCGTACCGCAAATAAAAAAAATAAAAATAAAAAAAAAAGAGAAAGATAGGATGCTATGGGACAGAGAAAATCACTCCCAAAGCGGGCACTGTACATGCTTATGTGCACATATAAACTATGTATTATATAATATTTAATAATACAATAAGAATAGCTTACACTTTGCATAATACCCTTAAGCTATCCTTTATATTTTACCCTCATAATAGTCCTGTGAGGGAGGTAACAGGAGAGACATGACTATATTTATTTTACCAATGGAGAAACTGAGGTATAGACTGGACGCAGAGCTCAGACTAGATCCCTGACCCTCTTTTGTCACTTCCTTGCCTTTCTAAGAGCCTGTTCTACCCTGGGGTGATAAGCTTCCTTTACTTCTATGGTGTGAAGGATTCTAACACAATTTTTTATTGTAATAGTTATTTTAAAGGAGAATATTCTTGTAAAAAACTTCTAATTGGGGAATTCTCTGGCGGTTCAGTGGTTAGGACTCGGCACTTTCATTGCCGAGGGCACAGGTTGGATCCCTGGTCGGGGAACTAAGATACCGCAAGCTGTGTGGCACAGCCAAAAAAAAAAAAACCCTCTAATTGATATAATAAAAAATACCTTTGAATGCTATCCAGAGTCACCACTACCATTACCACCACTCAGATTATTTTTGAGTTTCCAGTTTGTATCTTTTTTTCAAGACACTAGACATTTAGGTGATATTTAAAATTAACTGGGGCCCTTCCACAGCTTTCTCTTTAGGCATACTGTAAAATCATTGTTCTGGCGGAGATTGTTTGTTCTTATAACAGGTTATGGGACAGGACAGAAATCGATGAAATGGTAAATGACTTGAAAAAACCAACATGGATATCTCCACCAAATCCTCAAATAGTATTAGGATTAAGTTGCTAATGTAAACCAGTAAAAGGAGTATAGAATGATTATAAATTATTCCTTTTAACTGGATTAGAGTGACCTTCAAATTCCCTAAGTGATCTTCATATTCTATAATGATTTCCCAAACAGAATTTATTGGACTCATTATTCCAAGTGTCTGAGTCCCTGAAGACACAGTGGTGACAGCACAGAACAAAATCCCTGTCATCTTGATTGGGCTGTTGGTAATATGGGCATATGTATTTGTCAAAACACATTTAAGTGTACGCATAAGACATGCATCCTATGCTTAAAACGTAAACAGAGCAAAAATGTCAACAGGAGCAGAATTATTATTCCTTCTTGCTGTTTTACTTTTTAAAAAACTCAAAAGTGGGGACTTCCCTGGTGGCGCAGCAGTTAAGAATCTCCCTGCCAATGCAGGGGACACAGGTTCGAGCCCTGGTCCTCGAAGATCCCACATGCCACGAAGCAATTAAGCCCATGCGCCACAACTACTGAGCCTGTGCTCTAGAGCCCGCCTGCCACAACTACTGAAGCCCGTGTGCCTAGAACCCGTGCTCCGCAACAAGAGAAGCCACCCCAAGGAGAAGCCCACGCACCGCAACAAACAGTAGCCCCCGCTCACTGCAACTAGAGAAAGCCCGCGCGCAGCAACGAAGACCCAATGCAGCCAAAAATAAATTAATTAATTTTTTAAAAGTTAGAACAAAAAAAAATTCACAAGTGGTCTATATTCATTTTAGAGAATTTAGCAACTATTAATGAAAAAACTTTTATTCTTTAGCTACAGTTACACACAATATACTATGGATGCTATATATTAAATCATTTTATTTTTATTTCATAAAAACTACTAAATAGATGGACACTAAGAAATGAATATCTTTTTTAAAGTAGGAATCATTTTTTTAAAATGCTTTCTTATCATTTTTTTTTTTCCTCTTTTCAGCAAAGGAGTGTGGTGGTGTCTTCACAGATCCAAAGCAAATTTTTAAAACTCCAGGCTTCCCAAATGAGTATGATGATAACCAAATCTGCTACTGGCACATTAGACTCAAGTATGGTCAGCGTATTCACCTGAGTTTTTTGGACTTTGACCTTGAAGATGACCCAGCTTGCTTGGCTGACTATGTTGAGATATATGACAGTTACGATGATGTCCATGGCTTTGTGGGAAGGTATGTATTGTTTCTCCATACAGGAAGCTAATGAACACCCGATATTTTGCATGATGTTTCTTTTATTTCTCTCCAACTGTCCCTACAACATTGACTTTCCAGTTTATCTATTCTCCTGCAACAGAGTATCCTTTTTTAAAAAATTAATTTATTCATTTATTGATTTTTGGCTGAGTTGGGTCTTCATTGCTGCACGTGGGCTTTCTCTAGTTGTGGCAAGCTGGGCCACTCTTTGTTGTGGTGTGCGGGCTTCTTATTGGGGTGGCTTCTCTTTGTTGCGGACCACAGGCTCTAGGCGTGTGGGCTTCAGTAGTTGTGGCTCATGGGCTCTAGAGCGCAGGCTCAGTAGTTGTGGTGCACAGGCTTAGCTGCTCCGCGGCATGTGGGATCTTCTCGCACTAGGGCTCGAACCCGTGTCCCCTGCATTGGCTGGTGGATTCTTAATCACTGCGCCACCAGGGAAGCCCCAAGGTATCCTTTTTTAACCACGACTTTTTTTTGCTCTGTTACTCATAACAAGCCATAGTCAGCTGCTATGTCTACTTATTAAAATAGTTATAGATGCTTTTTGATTTGTTAAGTTGTAACAATTAGTTACATATTCTATTTATAAAGACCTCAAGATTTGACTAACAGGAGAAAGAAGATGTATGAGTTGGGAAATTTTGGGGTTTTTTTAAATGTTCTGATTTCTGTCAACTTCCTAAAAATAATTATAAATTCAATAATTGTTGCCTTTCTTCTGTGTACAAAGCATTGTACTAAGCATTATGGATACAAGGCAAGTAAGTAAACTATAGCCCCTTCTCTCATATAGTTTAGCTAAATATACAATGGATATCTTTTTAAAAATAACTTTCTTTGCCATAAAAAACAAGTATTTCTTTCCTCAGTATTTCTCCCTGGGTTTTTTAACATGCTGGGACACACTTTTTTTGTGTTCCCATCCATATCTTTAACATAGTTTAAATTTTACAATACAAAATTTGCAACATTTTACAAAATATTGTAAATTAAGGAGTGTACAGTTAAGGTGTTTTATGTATTCAGGTCCCCACTTAATAATGTGTATTTTAGACTATCCATTATCAATAGATTATCAGTTATCAATTCTCTATTATCCATAATAGTAACTTAATGAAAGAAAATAGTAGTGGGGATAATTAAAAATGACAGACAATATCTTTTTATTGACTTTGAAATCTGTAACTTAAATACAAAGAAAAACAAAGGCATTTGTTGCATAAATGAACAGCAATTTTTGGATGGAAAGTGGTTTTTGTTTTGTTTTGTTCTTTAGCTGAGACTACTACTATAGAAAAAATATATAGTTTTTTAAAATAGTTTGAAGAAGACTAGAAGTAGGGTTGGAGGAATTAAGAACAAAGTCTTTTTTGAAAGAATGGACCTCCTACCTTGGGAATTAAGGTAACATTTTTATTCTAAACCTAGTTTCAGAAATCAATTAGAGCTCTAGATAAAATCATAAATGATTTTTTAATCTACAGGCTAATTTGTTATTTATTGGATTATATTGTGTGATTTACCTTTATAATAGACTTTCTCCCCCTCAGGAATAAATTACATTGTTTTAGAAACTGATAAAAACCCTTACTTTTTATATTATCATGTGCAAGGGAATTCCCTTCAAGCCATGATTCAGATAAAAATCACACCCTCTTATGTCTATAAGGTCCAACGTAATTCTTTCCCTTTTAAATCAGCCATACACCCATTCTTCTCTGTGAAGAAAACTTCATGAGATTAATCAGAAACAAATATAAAAAATTTCCAAATAGATTCAAATTGTCTACCACACAAAAAGCTTTGTAGGCACACAGTAATGCCACAAATTCTTTCTTAAGAATCTCATTAATGCTGTGAGAAGGATATTTCAAACAGTTTTAACCCCTCTTCTCTCTTACAAATTCAAGTAAAAATAAATAAAGATAACAATAAAATGTTGTAAAATAATAGAAAAATGAGCCATTACTTAGGGGAAATAAAGTACGTCAATTATCAGTAAGAGCCACTTGCAATAGCTATATAATAATCATTCATGTGACCTCTCTTTTTAAAAAATTCTCTTTCAGATACTGTGGAGATGAGCTTCCAGAAGACATCATTAGTACAGGTAATGGCTCTAAATTGAAGAACAAAACTATGATTTGCTTTTTCAGTATCAGTGAAAATGAAGGACCCAGTAGTTATTACTATATACTTTTTAAAGTTGAGAGAGCTGAAGACAGATATAGCTTGCTAGCTTGTAAAAGGCAAAGAAGTGCTTATTTATATTTAAAGACTTTTACCAACTCCTTGCACTAAAAATGTGTACTCTGGTTATTTGCAGGAAATGCAGTCTGAGATAGTCTTGAATCTGCAAATCCATAAATACTGCTGTAGCTTATAATTCCCATAAAATGTGGTAATAAAAGGTCTAAACTTTTCATTGATAAAGGATTGAAGTAATTTGTAAAGTTGTTAAAAGTACCTTCTATCACTGAAAAAAATTTTGCATCATATTTATTGCATTTTCACATTAGTACAGCAATCCCCAGAGTCTTGTGAAGAACACAGTTCTGTTGGATGTTTTTAATAGATATTACATGAGAAAAGGGCTTTAAGGTCAAGTAAATTTGGGAAATATTGGATTAAACAATGTGAAACAGGTTTCTTTATTAGAAGATGTCAGAGAACTTTTACTATGCTAATTATGCATAGTAAATCTAAAAAGGCTAGCTATAGTGGGCAAAGTTTTCCAAATCTTTTTCCTCTTGCTAATTATTTTGTGTGACTTTGTTCCTTAAAATGTACCCCAAGAAATGTCCCTGTAGCAGCATACATTTATCTCAATAAGCAATACCATTGCTATTGCCTCAAACTGCTACTTTCTGACTAAGAACTTTTACTTTCTTAGATGTCTTCATTTTCCTTTTCATTTTCATCACCAGCACCAGTAATTGGCATTCTTTTTTTGTTTTTTTAATTAATTTATTTATTTATTTATTTTGGGCTGCATTCAGTCTTCGTTGCTGCACGTGGGCTATCTCCAGTTGCCGCAAGCTGGGCTACTCTGTTGTGGTACGCGGGCTTCTCATGGCGGTGGCTTCTCTTGTTGCAGAGCACGGGCTCTAGGCACACTGGCTTCAGTAGTTGTGGCACATGGGCTCAGTAGTTGTGGCTCGTGGGCTCTAGAGCACAAGCTCAGTAGTTGTGGCGCATGGGCTTAGCTGCTCCACGACATGTGGGATCTTCCCAGACCAAGGCCTGAACCTGTGTCCCCTGCATTGGCAGGCAGATTCTTAACCACTGCACCACCAGGGAAGTCCTGGCATTCTGACTTGCTCTATTTTTCCTCCACATCATAAAAAAATTATCGCAATACTTCTCCAACTAAAAACAACAAACCTACATTGAGTTGCAATTTCTAAGCAGTCCTTAAGCTGAGATACTACTAGCTAAAATTAGTCCCACACCCTAGCTTTGCAGTATATGCAATTCTCATTTATGAATCATTACAAGAGATGGAAATTCTTGTTCAGTCTTGGAATGATTAATGCTTAAAATTTATGAATTCATTACTGTTACAGTCTCCCTAGGAAGAGTAATCTGTTAAACTTTCTATTTATCTTTTATTCTTTACTTGAGAACATATTTTATGTTAACAGAAAACGAAAAGAAGACATTTTATGAGATGTAGGAGGTATTTGGGGGGTGAGAATCCTATTTTTAAAATAAAAACAAAATGAACAGAGGGAGAGTCAAAAAGAAGCCTAAAACTTAATATTTTTCCTGTTTTGTTTAAAACAGACAAAACTTACTCCAAATGTAACACAAAATCAGTGTTTTTCTTGCACAACTGCAAGGAACTAAAAAAAGAAAAACCCACACAATTTATTATTCAAAGAGAAACAAATCAACAGAAAAGAGCATAGTTAAATAAAAAGCCAAAGATTTAGCAAAACAGCAGGAAGAATACATTGATACAAAGTAATAGAAAAAGAAGATATAAAATATGTTTAAAGTATTATCCTATCAGTCAAGCATAATGCTGTTAACGTTTTGATTTAGTGTTCTTCTTAAATATATACTTACTCACCCCTGGATATTTATATTAAAAAACAAAAACAGAAACTAAATAAACTAAAAATTACCCATAACTGTACCACTTTAAAAAAAGGTATGTAAAGAAAGAATGTGCCCACCCTTCTCATGTCTCCCCACCCAAGAAAGGCATTGGATAACTATGTGGTGACCGTCCTTCCAGATGTCTTCCTGTATTATACAAACATTATATATCAATACACGGAGACCATGGAGCTATTTTCAAGTCAGAGTATAATATTTAGATCATTCTAATTCTTTTTAATGACTACCTAATAGGTACCATAATTTGTCATATACCAATATTTAACATCCTGAAGGTGGTTGTTTTTCTATTTTTCTTTCTTTTGCTATTGAACATTTCACCAGACATTTTTAAAACTCTATTTTGTAGTGCTATTTTATTTTTAAAAAGTAAATTTCTAGAAGTGAAATTTTGGGATCATAGGTGATGTGCACTTAGATGTGGATAGATGTCACCAAATTAGCACTAGCCCTACAGTGCCAATTTGTATTTTAACCAGTTGAGTAATCTAGAAAAAATTTTTTTTTTTTAATTTAAACAACTCTTTCAAGTTTGAGAAAAGTACAGTGGAGCACAGCATGAACTCTGAACTCAAACCTGGTTCTGCCACTTATAACCCTGTGGCCTTGGGCAAGCTACTCAGGTTTTCTGTGCCTCAATTTCGTCTATAAAAATGACTATTTTAATAGTATCCAACTCATAGTGTTGCTTTGGAAAATAAGATGAAAGGCACTTCAAGCTGTGCCTTTCATCTTATATATATGGGGTTTTTGTAATGAATTCTGGATTTGTGATCTGGATTAAGAAGGTCTTTCCTTCCTGAAAAAGAAAAATATTCCTATATTTATTTTACACAATAACATTTTTCCTTTTTGTTTTTGGTACATTTTGGTCTTTAATGCAGGTAAAATGTAGTTAGGTGCTTTGAGTAAAGGGATCTAGCTTTGTGGGCTCTTTTTTTTTTTTTTTTTAACAAATGCAAGGCTTGTTGCCCTCATTTAGTAAATAATCCATCCATATCTTAATGGTTTGAACTGCCTGTCATTCTCCTGTAATTTTATGGATGTACCTTCTACAAAGAATACCTCTGAAAACAAAATAGACAAAATTTCCTCTAGGACAGATTGGAGAGCCACAGGAAAAAATATGACAGTCCTGGTCCCAGTTGGCAGTGAAACTACAGACTCTACAGCTTGAGAATCTAATTCTGAATTCTGGGAGTCCTGTTCATGAATTTTTATATTCTCCTCTGAGAATGAGTCTTTGAATTGTCAGCCAAATTGAAGGAGAGTAACATCATGGTTCTTTTGCACCTTCCTCCTCCCCAGGAAATGTCATGACCCTGAAGTTTCTAAGTGATGCTTCAGTGACAGCAGGAGGTTTCCAAATCAAATATGTTGCAGTGGATCCTCTATCCAAATCCAGTCAAGGAAAGAATACAAGTACTACTTCTCCTGGAAATAAAAACTTTTTAGCTGGAAGATTTAGCCATTTATAAAGCAAAGAAAGACATTCCGCATTTATGTTTCTATCTTTTGGAGCCCCTTTGATCTCACTTCTATATTATTATTATTATTAACATTTATTTATTATTTTTCTAAATGTGAAAGCAATACCTGATAATTTGGGGAAAATTGGAAAATACAGAAAACTTTAAATGAGAGAATAAAATCTCCCATAATCCCATTGCATAAAAATAACAAGCATTAACATTCATATATTCTTCTTTTAGTCATTTTTTGATTTGTGGTATATGTATATATGTATCTATATGTATTTGTATTTCAAATTTTGGAATGCTGCTCTATGTACAATTTGATATCTTGGATTTTTTACCATTGAACTTTACGGTGTGCACGTTTTCCCCTATCGTTGAGTATTCTGCAAAAACATGATTTCATTTACAGTATTCTGTAAACTGTCCATGCTATGATTGTTCCATACTTTATGTAAGCCTGTCTATTGTGGGAATTATAGGTAGTTTTCATAAATATTGTTTCAATAAACATCCTTGGACATATATGTATTTGTACAGCTCTCTAATTATTTGGGATAGGGTCCTAGAGGTAGAATTACTGAGTCAGAGATTAATTAAAATAAAAAAATGTTTTTGAGGGAGATAAGCTGGACTTTATGACACTAATGGGGAGTGGTGGGCTGGATGGCTGGTGGGCTGCACTACTCACTCAGCCTACAAAGACATCCTCTAGGGAAGCGAGAAAGTGAATGGACTAGGAAAATAGCAGGTCATTAACCAGCAGCATTAAGGGTCCATTTGACCTTTGTGGTATGGACTTTAACAGGAGATTGGTCAGCAAGTCTCTTTTCCTCTGGCCATGTTCAGCTACACAGGACAAAGATTAGTGAGAGAGCAGGAGTCAGCAGGGTCAGTTTTGCCAAGTGAGTATAAGACAGAGGCAAAGGAGTAGAGGATATGGGTAAGAAGGGAATTGCAATGATAACCCAAGGAATTTAGTTTGATAAGGGGTGAAGAGAGGACAGTAAGGAAATGAGCGACAGTAAAAAAGTGGTGGGCTCAAAGAATTGTCAAATCAAGTATGAAAGGGGACACACTGGAGAGATAGTAGGTAGTGGTCAGAGAATGAGGTATTAAATATAACCTTCTGTGGCAGGCAGAACAGTGTTCCCTCCCAGGATGTCTGCATCCTAATCCCCAAAACCTGTGAATATGCTAACTTAGGTGACAAAAGGGACTTTGCACAAGTGATTAAGGACCTTAAAATGGGATATTATCCTGGATTGTCCAGGTGGGCCCAATGTGATCACAGGGGTCCTTAAAAGTGGATGAAGGAGGCTTAAGAAAAAGAGTCAGAAAAAAGACGTGACAAGAGAAGCAAAGTCAGAAAGATGCAACATTGATGGCTTTGAAGATGGAGGAAAGGTGCCATGAGCCAAGGATTGTGGGTGGCTTTTGGAAGCTGGAAAAGGCAAAGAGATTCTCCCCTAGAACTTCCAGACGGAATGCATCCCTGCTGACTCATTGATTTTAGCTCAAAGAGTCCCATTGGACTTCTGAACTACAGAACTGTAAGATAATAAATTCATGTTGTTTTAAGCTACTATGTATGTTACAATTTGAGTGGAGCAGTGATATAAAGGTAATACACCTTTTAATCAGTTTCATGCAGGGTTAGACTTAGGAATAAAAGTCTAATTCTAGATGACAAAGCATAAACAAGAAGGAGCTGTAAACAGAAGATAGCTATTTTTTAAACTCAGAGAAATTAATTTAGGTGAATATTATTTAAGGCTAGTATAACATTTCTCTGTTCATGTTTTCCTGCCTACATGTAAACTTTTTTTACTTCCTTGATCATGAATTTTTTTTTTTCCACTATTGTTTTTACTCTTTTCCTCCCACCCATAGTCTTTTTGGTCTTTTTTCCCCCCAGCTTTTAAAAATTGAAGTGTAATTGACTTACAATATTATATTAGTTTCAAGTGTACAATACTGTGATTTGATATTTTTATACATTGCAAAATGATCACCATTTTAAGTCTAGTTACCACCTGTCACCATACAAAGTTATTACAATATTATTGACTATATTCCCTCCACAGGCGTTTTGGTCTTTATCAGAATTAACTTTTTTTTTCCTTTGGAAATTTTGATAATGGAATTTAAATAGTAAATTGAAGAATGTGTGTTAACTTGAAAATTACAATGCACTCTAGGATATAAGGTATTATTATTGATGATAATGAATATAAATCCTCAAGATTTTCCTGGAAATAATATTTAGATGTATGAAATATTTAGAATGATGCTAAATGTTATCTATTACCACTGACCCAGGTTCCCCTATATCTCAATGGTGTAGTGAGAGTATTATATGAGAATATTATATACAGGATCAGAGATGGGTTATAATGACTTCTAGAGATTTGACTGAATTAGTTACAAGCCTTCCTACTGAGATTTAGGATACATTATGATCATATTCTAAGATCTATAGAAATTCTTGAAAAGGAAGAATTATAATATATAGAGAGATAATTTTTAATAATAATTTTAGTAAAAAAAGTGACCTTGTAGAACATTTTTAAAAACTTGATTTTATTTATTCAATTTAGCATCTTTTACATGTCTACTCCAGTATTCTTTATGTTCTAGCAATTCCACTTCATTTGAATGTTTTCAGTTTAATACCTGCTTAAATGTATCTGTAGGTATTTTTCTCTATTTTTTTTTCTTTGTCATGTTTATGTGTGGGTTTGGGAGGTTCCATTTCTTTAAGTTTTACTTACTTTCAATTGAATGTGATCTTGATATCAATATCATTCTCTGAAAAGAAAACAAACTGACTAATGTTTATACATGTACATACGTACGTATTTAATATTTTATTTAATATAACATTTGAGTTCAGATTTTTTTGAAGAAAATTTTTTGGAAAGGAAGTTTTTTCAGGATATGTTTTACAACTCATTCCCCTCAAAAAAAACTTATTTTGAAGGCAAGTTGTTTTCATGTCTTGTGTTGTTTTTAAATGTCTAAAATATATATCCACAGCTATTTAATTTCCTTCTGAACAAATGCCCAGCAAAGAAAACCACAAGAAGAAATCACATCCCACAAAACCTCAATATATAAAAGTAAACTCCCTAAAAACACAGGCTCTTGGGCCTCCACTGGGAAAGCCACATCCTTAGCAGTATTCATAAAATATAAAACAGTTTTTGAGCACTTACTTGACTGTCAAACAATTATAAATAGGACTATTACTTGCCAAAGTGTTAGTAACCTCACAGTAGTTCTCATGATGCCAAAAGAAAAGTTACATAGTATTAGATTTAACTGAGTCAAGATGTTCATTTAAAATAAAATTACATGTACAATACAGTATGAAAACTAATTTTCATATTGCTTTTTGAAGTTCTATCCCTGCTACAGTGAATAGGAATCACTTGCAGGTTTGTTTATATACCTGATAAGTATGCCTCATCAACAGCTTATTCACATAATGTAGGCAGAAGTAGGAAAAATTGCTCCAGTATATGAGCTGTTTCTTGCAAAACCAGAAAGAGCAAGGTTAGAAGGTAAAAATGATTAGAATTGTAACGAGTTGGCTTTTTTTAAGGATGACAAAAAAAAAAAAAAAAAAAAAAAGTGAAATAGAGGACAATGCAATGCTAGATAAACATCAGTGTTCCAGCTAAAGTGTTACTGCTATGGGGAAAAGCAACATGTATGCTCTGCCTAAACAGCAGTATCTTCAGCACAGTTGATCATCTACTTAATACAGCTCTTCATCTAGTCAACTAAGATTTTTCTTTTTCTCTTTTTGCTTTCAATTTAATTTAATTTTGGGCTAGTTTATCTGCTCATATTAACAAAACTTAAGAATTTACAGCTGATGTTATTATGAATATTCTTCCTCCTATCCTGTTTCTCCATCTACCCATTTCTGGTCCTCAAGAGCTAGTTCCAGGGTCTTCAATATCCTTCAAAAGACTGTATGTAAATGCATATTTTTTCCCTTCCCCACTCCACTTTTTTTTTTTTTCTGGCTTTTCAGAGGGCTGCCCAAGGGACTGGTTTCTGCCTTGCCTGACTCAGTGTGCTGATGGGAAAAGAATGGATGTGTACTTTGAATACCAGGTTGGCAAGCACAATAGCTTGTTACACTAGAGAGACTGCAGTACTGCAGACAGACACTAGGGAGAGACTGCAGTACTGCAGACAGACACTAGGGAGAGGAAATTATGGGCTTCTGAGAAGCAGCAGAGGTAAACCTCTTTAACTGGGAAATCAGTTGCACAAGTCCAGAGAAGATGCATACCCAGAAAAGGTTTGAGAGGTTCCCAAATCTCTAGCTAAGCTGATTCGTTTTTCAGATGCCCAGATCTCAACAGATGAGCACAAGGCATACAAAGCAACAGGGAAACACGGCCAAATCAAAGGAAAAATGAGAATAGCCACAACAATTTTGAAAAATAAGCAGAAATTTGTAAAACTTTCTGATTTCAAAACTTATTATAAAGCTTCATGGGACTTCCCTGGTGGTCCAGGGGCTAAGACTCCGCACTCCCAATGCAGGGGGCCCAGGTTCAATCCCTGGTCAGGGAACTAGATCCCACATGACACAACTGAGAGTTCGCACGCTGCAAATAAAGATCACGCATGCCGCAACGAAGAGCCTGCATGCCGCAACTAAGACCCAGTACAGCCAAATAAATAAATAAATATTAAAAAAAAATAAAGCTTCAGTAACCAAGTGAATGTGGTATTGGTATAAAGGTAGACCTACAGGTCAATGGAACAGAGTCCAAAAATAGACCTACCCATGTATAGTCAATTGAATTTCCACAAAGATGCCTACTCAATTCAGTGGGAGAAAGGATACTCTTTTAAAGAGTGATGCTAGAACAATTGGATATCAATATGTGAAAGAAAGAAAGAAAAAAGGAAGGAAGGAAGAAAGACCATTGCCTTATACCATTTAGAAAATTAGCTCATATTAACTGACCTAAAGGTCAAAAACCTATGAAATTTCTGGAAGAAAATATAGGAGAAAATCTTAGTAACTATGGAGTAAGCAAATATTTCCTAAATAGGACTTAAAAAACATAAACTATAAAGGGAAAATGATACATTAGACTTCATTAAAATATAAAACTTTGCTCTTCCAAAAATACTGTCAAGAGAATGAAAGAACAGACTGATAGAAATATTTGCAAAACATACACCAAAGGACTTATATCCAGAAGAAAGAACTCTTAAAACTCAATAATAAAAAAGACAAACAAATAAAAATTTTAAATGGGCAAAAGAATTGGGCACTTCACTAAAAAAAGGTATATGGATGGCAAATAAACACATGAAAAGGTGCTCAACATTGTTAGCCATTAGGGAAATGCAAATTAATACCACTTGATTTTGCTAGAATAGCTAAAATTTTAAAAAAAGAAAGAAAAACCCCCCACCACACCAAGTTTGTTTGTTTGTTTTAATATTTATTTATTTGGCTGCATCAGGTCTTAGTTGCGGCATGTGGGATCTTTAGTTGGGGCATGTGGGATCTAGTTCCCTGACCAGGGATCAAACCCAGGACCCCTGCATTGGGAGTGTGGAGTCTTAGCCACTGGACCAACAGGGAAGTCCCACCACACCAAGTTTGATGATGATATGACCAGCTAGAATTTTATTCATTGCTGGTGGGAATGCAAAATAGTAGACATTTTAGAAAACAGTAGGTAGATTCTTAAGAAGTTAAATGTAAACTTACTCAGTGTCTGTCTGCAGTACTGCAGTCTCTCCCTAGTGTCTGTCTGCAGTACTGCAGTCTCTCTAGTGTAACAAGCTATTGTGCTTGCCAACCTGGTATTCAAAGTACACATCCATTCTTTTCCCATCAGCACACTGAGTCAGGCAAGGCAGAAACCAGTCCCTTGGGCAGCCCTCTGAAAAGCCAGAACGTTGGATGCACATTCCACTTTTCTGTTTCCCTCCCAAGGGAGAAACTGAGAGTCGGGAGTGCCAGGTACTTCACTGGGGGTGGGGGGATGGGGGATGGGGAGGAACTAGGACAGGCAAATAAGCACTTTCCTACCTGCTTCCTTATGTCTCTTTTTGGCTTTGCATTCACCTGGCATGTTGCAACCTCTTACCTGGTTTCTGGAATTCTCATAAAGGCAATTTGGCACCTATATTGTTGTTAAGTCAGTGTCTCCATGGGGAACAAAGGCCTGGAATTTCCTATTCCACCATTTTGCTGATGTCCCTGCTCTTGTTTACATTTTTTAATTTTGAAAAATTAAACTTATAGAACAGGGAAGAGCTAAATTGGACTCCATGCTTGGTCTGTTTCTTCTACTTTAACCTTTGCTTTTCATTGCTTTTGTTATTATAATCATACATAATGGCCTGCCTCAGGGAACCCTGCCCCTCTGCCTCAATGTTAAACTAAAGTGCCTCTGTTCAGCTCCCAGGGAGAAAATCTGACCCTGCCCACCTGTGAATGGCTGCTAGAAAGAAGAAATTAACACATCCCCTCACCTAGGCTGGTCGTTCCAGGAGATGTTTTGTAAGAATGATGACCCTTTTTACTTTTCTTTCCCACCACCTCTCCCTCTCTATTCTGCCTTTTTACTTTACTTCCTCACCACCTCTCCCTCTCTGATTCTATAAAAGAAACTGGCATCCAGACCCCGATAGGATGGTTTATAGGAGACACTAGTCTGCCATCTTGTCAGTCTGCCAGCTTTCCTAATAAAGTCGTCTTCCTTGCCTCAACACCTCGCCTCCAACTCATTGGCCTGTTGGGTGGCGACCAGGGCGAGGTTGGACTCGGTAACACTTACAGAAGAGTTACAGGCTACTATAATGATGCTCAACTAGATGTACTCACAAAATATTGTTAATATTTTCACCATATTTGCTTTACCTCTCTGTCTCTGATATAAACAAATATACTGAACCATCTGAAGTTAAATTGCAGACATCACATGTTTTACCCTAAAATCAATCCTTTAAAACAGCGTGATATTTGTCCAATGATGATACGACCAACACTCGATATAATAGTGTTGAATTTCTTGCTTACTATAGAAAGATTTATTTATAGGATGTTTGGGATTGGCAGGCTTTCAGAAGCGTACGTGGTTAAACGTCAGCAATTGAAGTGTGCTGACTTAGCGAGGCTGTTGTTGACTGGCGCTCTAAGTCATGTTTACTGGACTGAGCTCATACCTGGCTGGCTGACTGTCAGAAGTGAGGACCTGACATTGATTAGTTTGCTGTTCACTGAGGTAAGTAGCTGATCAACGGAACAGGTTTAAGACCAGTTCTGATGGTTACTTAGTATCATGGCTTCGGAGTAAGCAGTGTTTTCCTGCATTTGTGGGGACTCCTTTATTCTCAGTCTTCTCTTTTCGTCCTCATTCAGCCAAAGCTGAAAGAAGGACCAAAAGTCCAGATTTTCACCATTGTTGTTCATGGTTCTTGAATATCGAGGTTCCCTTTATGGAGATATGATTTTCAATTTGCACATTTATCATTGTGATTTTATCTTGTTTTTGTCTTTGAATCATTTGTTGAATCACTGTTAGCCCAGTGGCTGTGTGGAATCATTTTAAAGTTTGGACAACAGACACTGAACAACAGTGAGACAAACAAGTAAAACTATAAGTACCTGTAATATTGGTAATAAAAGGGAAAGGAAGATACTCCATAACCGTGAACCAAGATTCTACAAGCCTGAGGAATAAAACAAGGCCTAACAACTCCCTGAGTCTACCTTAGTCAGTTTGTTTTTTCTTTTAACTTGGCTATAGATTGTTTTATCTCACCCAAAGTGTTATTCCCTGTATGAGAAGTCTTAGTAATGGCACAGACTCCCTCCTGGCTGACCAAAAAAAATTAAGGCTATGCTATTCTATTGCCTGTCGGGTTCAGCCAGTGTGAAGGGACAAATTTTTAATTACCATCTCAAGTTGTGCTTGTGGGTGGGGGGAAAATATTTGGGGGAAATCTTTTGCTAAAAAGGGTTTTATCTTTCAGATTCTTTTTTAAGAAAAGTAGTTCAGGCTTCCCTGGTGGCACAGTGGTTGGAGTCCGCCTGCCGATTCAGGGGACACGGGTTTGTGCCCTGGTCTGGGAAGATCCCACATGCTGTGGAGCGGCTGGGCCCGTGAGCCATGGCCACTGAGCCTGCACGTCTGGAGCCTGTGCTCCGCAATGGGAGAGGCCACAACAGTGAGAGGCCCGCGTACCAAGAAAAAAAAAAAGAAATGTAGTTCATTGAGAGTGTTGGGGAGTTAAACTCATGGAATGATCTCACAGAAAGCCCTACAGAACACTTGTACAGCCTTGGTTCTGGGTCAGCACTGAAGAGACTGATTGTCACATAGGAAAAAGAATCCAGGAGATCCCCAAAAGGTACAATCAATCTTGAAGTTATAGATATACTGTCTTTGGGTGTAGTGATGAGAAACAATTACTGCTACAGCCCAAAAATAGTTATATCCCTCTCTTGCAGCAAAAGAATATTTTTCTTCATTTATATATTATAGATAATATAGTAATATAATTTTATATAATATACTATCTTAAATATTAACTGATATATAGTTATTACTTTAATATAATTATTGATATATAAAATATATTTTATAATACATAATATAAATTATTATAGTTTTATTATGTAACATACCTTCAATTATTTTTCAACCTGGCTGTATTAGCCAAGCTTAGGAGAGCTCAATTACAGAATTAGAAAAGTGATCGTTTTTATTTTTAATTTTTTTCTTTTGCAGCATTAAAAAAAATATTTATTTATTTATTTATTTTATTTTATTCTTTTCCAGCTTTATTGAGGAGAGGTGGTGACTGTTTTTGGTAAAGCTTACATATAAGCACATCATTATTATTGGTTAGGGTAACATAATAGACTGAGTCAAAAGTGTACAACTTTAAATCACTAAAGAATAAAAAGCATAATTATATAAAAGTACTTTTCTTAAGTGTGTTACATAGAAGAATATTGTTCCAGCAGTTTTGGGAATTATTATTATTTTTTTTTTTAGCCATGCGGCTCACAGGATCTCAGTTCCCCAACCAGGGACTGAACCTGGGCCACGGCGGTGAAAGCCCGAAATCCTAACTACTAGGCCACCAGGGAACTCCCCCAATGGTCTTGTGAAAACACATTTCACAGTGTGTAGTTACCAGCTTATTCTTAATATCTTGAATCAGCAGTCCACTTTCAGGAACCATCAATTTCTGGAGGGTCTCTGGAGAATGTCAGTTTAGGATCTCCAATAGATGTAACTTTTCAGTTGTGTCAAGGTCCTTTATATTTTTCTAGAGGATTGTCAGTGATACAGACAATAAGGTTTTAGAGTAAGTAAAATCCTGTGTTACTAAAAATCATGAATAACTTCTAATTAAATGTATCCCCATACTGCTGGATAAACAAGACAAAATGTTCTACACAGGAAATACAAGATCTAATGGTAAATATTTTAACCATGGTGAATGCTGTGGCTTTTCAACAAGCAAATGTTTTAACCTACCCAGGTAACAAATGTACTATTAATAGTATACATTCATAAATGATAGAGGGAAGCAATTGCTACAATTCATTCAGTGATCTCAAAGGATCTTTTAAGGCATGATCTTAGTCTTTGCCTTATTTTTACAATTTTTCCAGGTTAATTGGTTTTCAGATAGGGCATGAACTGGCTAAATCCTCTGTTCCTGGGAGTGTTCTCATAATGGTGTTGTGGTCAATTTATCCTGACTGTGGTGTGGATGGGTTGTTTGATGGAAGATTTCCACAAGTGTTCATTTGGGGTGTTACTGGGTGCTTATCAGGTGGCCATTGTGGATTTGCCAGATTTTATCCTCATAGATCTTATAACTTAATCATTCCCAGTGTTTATCTTCAGAATTCGGGTATCCAGATTTTGCCCATCTATGATGAAATCTTTGAACTTCTACATCAATTTATTGTTACTATTTTTGTTTTTGATGTTTTAATGATGTCCCTGTATAATGATTTTAATCAGAGAAATCTGTTTAGCATGACAATCTGTTCATGTATTTCTGTATACGCAGAATATTTCCATAATGATTATAGTATAGTATACTAACTTCTGTAATATCTCTTCTACTATGAGTGTCTGGCTTTATGACAATTGTTTTAATGTGAAGACACCAGGTAATTGATGTGTTTGTTATTCAATTTTAGGATACCTTAGAAATCTTTGCATTTGTATATCCTTTTAAAGAAATGAATTATTCTAAAAGCTACTAATCTTAGTGTAATATATATATATATATATATATACACATTTATACTAACAATTTAATACACCCTAGAAAGAACCATGGTTCAGATATGTGAACAATTTGGCTTTTGGTAAGAAATTTTATAAGAGAAACAGGACAGTTTTTTGTATATTAGCCTCATGTTTTTTCATATTTTTAACATAAAACCCTTCAACAAATAATATTGAGTAAGAATTTGATACTATAGTGTCAAAAATTCTGTTCTGATCATGGTTGTCTTCTTGAATTACAGGAACACAAGTACGGGATTCTCCTTCACAGGGTTATGGAGTTGCTGGATTAAGAGTGCTACACCAGTATTTGGTTACATGAGAAGGAGAAAATGATAATTCATAATTAGTTAATCAATAAGTAAAAAACGAGTGGTTTCTGCTAGCAATAGTGATTGAGTACATGTGCCACCATTAGACTGAAAGGCCTAGTAGAAGATCTGAAGCTATTTTGACTTATTAGTTGAGGCCTGTAATTACTCAGTGGCACAGAGATTTATTTATTTTGCTTCTTTAAGAGATAGGTTTTATAGGCAATGGTGTTTTAGTGAGTTAAAATCCATAGAGCATGGCCTAACATTTTCATGTTTGTACAAAATAAATAAATAAATAATGCAATTAAGGAAAAAAAAATCAATCTGTAATCTTATGGACTCTGCTCCAAGTTAATCTGCCTATATCGGTGGAATCTTTCATCCATAAGAATTCTGGTACCATAGCTATATTTTTGGTACTTTCTAGAACCGCAAACATTCCCATATCTAGATGAACTATAATCCAATCAAGTATAAGAGCTGCAGTATATTTTTGTCTAAAAGTAGATCTTACTTACTACATTTATAGATGTTCGGGTTAGAGATCCCCAAGACCACCCCAGGTAAAATGATTCACTAGGACTGAGAGGACTCAGCATATAGTTGTATTCACGGCTAAGGGATATAGACAATCTAGAACAAAATCAGCAAAGGGAAAAGGCACTTAGACGTAGTCTGTGGGAAACCAGATGTAAGCTTTCAAGGGTCCTCTCCCAATGGAGTCATACAGGACATGCTTAATTTCCCTAGTGATGAGCTGTGCCAACACGTATGAAATGTTGTGTGAAATGTTGCTAACCACAGAAGCTTGAGACTCAGTACCCTGGGTTTCTATTGGGGGCTAATCACATAGGCCCCACTGTCTGGCATGTACCCAAATTCCAGACACCCAGAAGGAAAAGCAAGGTTCAGCAGAAACCATATTGTTTGTACAAATAGTTTAGTGAGTCACTCTCATCAGTTGATGTTGGGAACCCTCTTGAAATTTAAGTTCCTGGATGCCAGTCAACACTCAACCTTGCAAACAGGCTTTTCCAAGGAGAGCAGTTCAGGCTTGCTCTGTTGATTATTTTCTTCACAATGTTGTATCACAGAGAATAAAGAATATCCCTCTGATAATGATCTCAAAATATCAGTTATAGTTGAGACACTGAATTGAAACTGAACTGAACTGAAATAAAGTTGATTTCTTCTCAAGTCCTCCACAATTTACTATATACATTCAAATTTTTCTTATCTTCTTTTAAAAAAACCAACATGGCACTATCATTTTTACTTTAATACAAAATTATTTGTTTTCTTTTTTCATGAGAAGTCAATTTGCCTTTCTTCTTGCTTTTTAGACAATCTTACTCTGATATAGAGGTGGAACTAATGATAAAGTGATAACTATATAAAATATAGGGAAATAGAAAAAGGATTGGTAATTGTTGGGTGCTCTTGTTTACGTTGGAGCCATATCACTGGATAGATTTTTGAATAGCTGTCCTGTTTCTTAGCTGGCATGGTGCATAGTTTATTTAATGGTCCTTCTATTCACTATATTTACACGTATCCTTACCTGTAGGCTCTCACATCATAGAGAACAGAGACACTTTGGGGTATTCCATCTATAGAGCCGTACAATATACGATTTCTAGCCTATTTACTTTTTAAAGCTATCTGGAAACGTTGAGCCATATATTAGATATTTTCTAAACTAGCAATTTTACATTTTAATTAATTTATTTTTTATTAAGTCTACAAAAAAGAGAAGGGAAGGCTTCTTTAATTCCAGATACTGAATGTAACCCAGAATACTTTTTGAAAGTTTCCTGAAGTCTGTTTAAGTTACAACATTGAAGCTTTGTCCAGACTACCCTTAAAATAGAGGCTTCTATTAATTGCTTTATATTTTTTCTTTTTATATTTAAAAAATTTGTCCCCTGCATCGGCAGGCGGACTCTCAACCACTGCGCCACCAGGGAAGCCCCCACAGCTGAGTTTTTAAAAAGCTCCGCTTTCATGCCTTGATGATTTTAGACATTTTTCCCTTCGGAAGGGCTTATAAGTAACTAAATTAGTTGGTACAGATCTGTAGCCCATGATAATAAGTATCTTTAAAAGTTCCAGATTCTATAGCAAAAATTTGCCTGTATTTCTGGAGATTAGGAAATTCTTTAATTACAGGCATACCTCATTTTACTGTACTTCACTTTACTGAGCTTTGCAGATACTGCATTTTTTACAAATTGAAGGTTTGTGGCAATCCTGCAGTGAGCAAGTCTATTGGCACCATTCTTTCAACAGCATTGATTGTTAATTAAGGATGTGCATTTTTAAAAGATATAATGCTATTGCACACTTAATAGACTGCAGTATAGTGTAATTATAACCTTAAATGGACTGGGAAGCCAAAAAATTCATGTGACTTGCTTTATTGCAATATTCACTCTACTGTGGTGTCTGGAACCAAACCTGCGATATCTCCAAGGCATGCCTGCATGGCCCTTAATTTAGCTCTAGACCAGGATTTTTTTAATTGAGATGTAACTGATACATTAGGATTTTAATTTAACTTCAAATATGTATCAACTGATAAATGCATAAGCAAAATGTGGTATATCCATCCAATGGAATATTATTTGGCCATAAAAGGGAATGAAGTATAACACATGCTACATAATATGGATGAACCTAGAAAACAAAATGCTAAGTGCCAGAAGCCTGTCACAAAAGGTCATGTATTATGTGATTCCATTTAAATAAAATGTCCAGAATAGACAAGTCTATGGAGACAGAAATTATATTAGTGGTTGTTTGGGAGTGAGAGGGGAGTGTTTGGAGGAGAGTGGGGTGATAGTTAAAAAGTATAGAGTTTTTTGGGGGGTGATGAAATGTTCTAAAATAGATTTTGGTGATGGTTGCACAAATTTGTGAATATACTAAAACCACTGAATTGTACCTTTCAAATGGGTAAATTGTAAGGAATGTAAATTATCTCAATAAAGCTGTTAGAAAAAAAAGGGAGAAATGAAAGGCACGACATCTGTTTCACAAAATAGAATAAATATGAAAAGTTGTTCAAATTCATTTTCAGAAAAATGCAGGGGCTTCCCTGGTGGTGCAGTGGTTAAGAATCCGCCTGCCAAGGCAGGGGATATGGGTTTGACCCCTGGTCTAGGAAGGTCCTACATGCCATGGAGCAACTAAGCCTGTGCACACAACTACTGAGCCTGCACTCTAGAGCCCGTGAGCCACAACTACTGAGCCCATGTGCCACAACTACTGAAGCCCGCACGCCTAGAGCCCATGCTCCGCAACAAGAGAAGCCACCACAACGAGAAGCCCGCGCACTGCAAAGAATAGTAGCCCCCGCTCACCACAACTAGAGAAAGCCTGTGCGCAGCAACGAAGACCCAACGCAGCCAAAAATAAATAAATAAATTTATTTTTTAAAAAAAGAAAGAAAAATGCAGATCAAGACCACCGCAAGTTACTCTTTTATGCCAATGTTCAAAACTATCAAATGCTGGAAAAAATGTTGAGCTCTCCTATAAGATTGCTTGTAGGATTGTAAATTAGGAATAGTACTTTGGAAAACAAGTTGTCATAGCCTTATAAAGTGAAATGTTCTCATTTCCTGTGACCCAGGAATTCCACTAAGTATATACCAACAGAAAGAACTTTCTAATGAGATTAGTAGTGATATTAACAAAGGTGATATTTGGTAACGTATAACGAAATGTGCCAACATTTGGAAGATGCACATTATTCAATGACAATATTTTTCAAATGACCAATGCATACCTATACAAAATCATGCATGGGTAAAAGATCCATTCAACATTCAAGATACACCAAAGTATTTTAATGTAACAGAGTATAAAAAGTTCACTGGTATGATTTCTTCTCGCAATTTCTTCATCGCAATTAATTAATCTTTGAGAAACTACTGCTTGTCAAGCTTTGCTGTTACATAAAAGGAGAATATCCACAATTATCTGAAAAGGCTATTAAAATACTGCTTCTTCCAACTACATAGCTATGCCAGGCTGGATTTTCTTCCTACTCTTCAACAAAACAACACAGCACAATAAAGTAAAGGTAGAAGCCTTTCGTAGAACTTAGCAGTCTTCTATTAAACCAGACAAAAAAGTAAAACATAATGCCATGCTTCTAATTTTTTTCATAAAATCTTGTAATTAAAATATAATATTTATGTTAACATATAGTGGGCTCATTATTGTTTTTAAATGAATTCTAAAAGTAAATATTTAAAAATTTCCTAAAAACAAAACAAAACCAAAGTAAGCAGCAGGAGAATATGCAGGTTAATGGCAAACATTTTCAAATGGTAGACCTCCAAAGCAAAAGGTCTATTAACCTGGGCTTCCCTGGTGGCACAGTGGTTGGGAGTTTGCCTGCCGATGCAGGGGACACGGGTTTGTGCCCCAGTCTGGGAGGATCCCACATGCCGCGGAGCGGCTGGGCCCGTGAGCCATGGCCGCTGAGCCTATGCGTCCGGCGCCTGTGCTCCGCCATGGGAGAGGCCACAACAGTGAGAGGCCCGCGTACGGCAAAAAAAAAAAAAAAAAAAATGGTCTATTAACCTTATTAAACTTCTCAGTGTAACTACCAAATGGCTCTATTCCAAACCAAAAGGTCTAATTACTTAGAACAAAGACCTAAGCGTAATGATCTTATGAAAAAAAAACTACTGGGTTATACATCCCAGGCTAAAAGAATACACACAGTAATGAGAATTCAATGAAAGTAGAGCTCAGGTGGTTGAGACTGACTCACCTGGCAGCTGACCTCATGGCAAAGTTTGGACCAGTAAGTGTACCTGTTGGCCCAGAGCTTACCTGGAATACTGCCAAACGAGTTTTTAAAACAATCTTGGTGGAAATTCCAGAATTACCAAAGGATAATGAGACTGCCATTGATATCTGAAATAAAAAGACAAAGCTGAAATTTACTGCTTACTATAGTAATCTAGAGCTATGCTGGTCAGGTAGAGTCTGAGCAAAGCCAACTACTGGACTCAGGGTTTTTGGGAGGCATGGAGCTCAGGATGGGTGGGCTTTGAGAGGCATAAAAGGGTTGGCGTGATCCTTCAAAGCTTGGTTACTTGAGTGACTATTGTTGACTGGTTGGTACTCAAAGGCATCTTTTCTGGAGTGAATTCATGCCTGATCAGCTGACTGTAATACACAAGAGGCTAATGATGATCAGTTGGCTTACAAAAGCAGGTTCACGGAGATGAGTTGTGCCTATCAACTGAATGTGTTCTGACTGTGACTTTGTTCTATGGCTACAGAAAAATCGATCTTTCCCTAAATTTGTGAGAATTTCTCATTCTGATTTTCTTACATAACTACAATACAATTATCAAACGTATTTGTTGTAACATATCTTTGTTCAAATTTCACTACTCCTTTAAAGCAAAAAAAATTTTTAATTGAAGTATAGTTGATTTACAATATAATATTAGTTTCAGGTGTACAGCATAGTGATTCAATATTTTTGTAGATTATTCTCCATTTAAAGTTATTACAAAATAATGGTTATATTTCACTGTGCTGTACATCTTTGCTGCTTATTTCTTTTATACATAGTAGTTTGTATCTCCTAATCCCATACCCCTATCTTGCCCCTACCCTTTTCCCTCTCCCTACTAGTAACCACTTTAAGCACTTTGTTCTCTATATCTGTGGGTCTGTTTCTGTTTTGTTATATATATTTGTGTTATTTTTTAGATTCCTCATATAATTGATAACATAGAGTATTGTCTTTCTGTCTGACATTTCACTAAGCATAATACCCTCTAGGTTCATCCATGTTATTGCAAATGGCACAATTTCATTTTTAATGACTAATATTGCATTGTGTATATATATTACATCTTATATACTACATCTTCTTTATCCATTCATCTGTTGATGGACACTTGGGTTACTTCCATATCTTGGCTATTGTAAATAATACTGCTATGAATGTTGGAGTGCATGTATCTTTTTGAGTTAGTATTTTTGGTTTATTTTGGATACACACCCAGAAGTGGAATTGCTGGATCACGTGGTAGTTCTATTTTTAGTTTTTTTGAGAAACCTCCATACTGTTTTCCATAGTGTCTACACCAAATTACATTTTCACCAACAGCATACAAGGGTACCCTTTTCCCCACTTCCTCGCCAACCTCTATAGACTTTTTGATGGTAGCCATTCTGATGAGGGTGAGGTCATATCTCATTGTGGCTTTGATTTGCATTTCACTAATAATTATTCAATGCTGAAAATGTTTTCATGTGCCTGTTAGCCATCTGTATGTCTTCTTTAGAAAAATGTATTTTCAAGTCTTCTGCCCAAATTTTAATCAAGTTGTTTGTTTTTTGATATTGAGTTGTATGAGTTAAAGCAAAATTTATTGTTTCCAAAATGTACTGATCCATGATCATGCATGCATTTAGTTGTCATAGCTCTTGTATCTTCTTTATTCTGAAACGATTCCTCTGCTTTCCTTTGTTCCTCATGACCTTGTCATTTGAAGAATACAGGCCAGTTTGTTGTTTGACTTTTTTTTTTAATTAATTAATTTATTTTTGGCTGCATTGGGTCTTCCTTGCTGCACATGGGCTTTCTGTAGTTGCAGCGAGCGGGGGCTACTCTTCATTGTGGTGCGCAGGCTTCTCATTGCAGTGGCTCCTCTTGTGACAGAGCACGGGCTCTAGGCGTGCAGGCTTCAGTAGTTGTGGCGCACGGCCTTAGTTGCTCCACGGCATATGGGATCTTCCCAGACAAGGGCTCGAACCCGTGTCCCCTGCAATGGCAGGCCGATTCTTAACCACTGCACCACCAGGGAAGTCCCTGACTTTTGTTTTTATTGGACATGCTTCAATATGGATTTTTCTGATTCTTTCCTCATGGAGAGATTCAGGTTATGAATTTTTGGTAGGCACACCGTAGAAGTGATGTTGCTTCCCCAGTGAATTACCTCAGGGAATCTCAGTGATACTAGTTTGTGCAAGTTTTGGTGATTTTCATAGGTGTCTCCACTGTAAAGCTGCCATTTATCTCTTCTTATTTGCTTATGAGGAGATACTTTGAGACTGTGCTCCCCATGAGACTTTTGCTCAATGGATTTAACACTTACTGATGATTATTGCCTGAATCAATTATTACAATCATGGTTGCAAAATGGCAGTTTCCTAACTCTGTCATTCCTTCTCCTCCCTTTATTTATTTATATTTTAAGTATCAGTATGGGCTCATGGATTCTTTTTTTATACAATGGTTTATAATCCACTGTTCCAGATTCAGCCAGTGGGAGCCCTTCAAGCTGGCTCCTGAGTCCTTTAAACATGTTCCCAACATTTTTTTTTTTTTTTTTCCCCAACATTTTTAAGCACTTGTTTACTTTCTGGCACGAAAAAGATATTCCAGGCTCTTCTTATACTTTCTCAACCCCAGCCCTGGTGTTAGTCATTTCTCTAAGGATGTCTGATTCCTTTTAGTGAAACATTTTTTTCCATTAAAATATTTTGGATTTCACTACATATTAGTAAGTATATAGTTAGCTGACTAGTATTATACAATATAGATGTACCATAATCTATTTAACATGTCCTCATTGGTTGTTTCTAATCTCTTTTTTTTTTAAATCAAACAATTCTGCAATGAAATGTCTCCAAACTTTATTTTGTTTATGAATGAGCATATTTGTAGGATAATCGCTTAGAAGTGGAATTTTTGCATCAAAAACTCTGGAAATTTGTAATTTTGATAAATACTGCAAATTGTCCTTCCAAGAGATTGTACCAATTTACATTTCTACCAGTATCATATGAGGGTTGACAACGAAGCTTACAAATTTAGGTCAAAATTCTGTTTTATCCATAGTACACTTCGAGGATTTAAAATTTTCAGTTATATTAGCTTACTAGAATAGGCAGTTTAAGAAAAATTTCCTTAATCCAGTGATCAAGAAAAGTAGAGCATTTACTCATGCCCATGAGTAGCCCTGGTGATGAATTTGAACTGGATTAATTTTCTAAATTTGTGATTATGTTCTTTCTCCAAAAAGGCCTAAAGCATAACAATCAGTCACTATCCCTTTTGGCTCCTCAAGGCTGTCAGTTTCAATTATCTTTGTAGCTTTGAGCTTCTAAAGACTTGTTTTCTCTCCATGAATCTGCTTTGAAATATAGGCAAACAATTTCTGCCATACATGGGTGGGTTTTTTCAAAAATAGATTTTTGTATTCCAATTACAAATAATAGTTAAGAGCTGTCCTACAAAAGTTAAAGAAAACTTGTGCCTTGAACACAGTAGGAATCTCAGACTTTGGTATTGAAAAGAATCATTCAGGTGCATATTAAAAATGCAGATTATTGGATTTGTCTAAGAACTTCTGATTCAGTAGGTCTGAGAGGTATAGACCAGATATTTGCATATAGAGAAGATTTCCAGTGATTCTGATGCAATGATCTTGGAACCACACTTTGAGAAATATAACATTAAATTATTGCTGATGGACTGTAGTCTCATACTTTTAATGTGGACTAGGAAACCCATTTCAGTGAAAAAGTGGTGGTTTTTTTTGGAGGGGATGGGGAGTATTCATGGTTTTATAACATGTTGTTTTACTTAAACCTGAGAAACCAATGTTTCTATGGCTAACATTTTCTGAATATTTATAGTATGTACACACTCATTGTTTAAGCAGTTTCCATGAATTGATATTAACTTACATATACCTCACGAGCCCATGAGGCAAGTACAATTACTCTCATTTTGCAGCAAAGGAAACTGAGGCACAGAGGTTGAGTGGCTTGCCAGTCACACAGCTAAGAAGTTGTAGGGTCAGGATTCAAACCTTAGCAATCAGCCTCTGTTATACTATGTTGCCTCTCTCTCTTTTCATTTTAACTTGAAGGGGCTCAATTTTCTCATCGGAAAAGGAGTTGGCTTGGTCCTAAATGGTAGGAACTCTGCACAGCTCACTGGAAAGCGTGTAACTATATGTACAGATAAAGCCTTTGGTCTGTTAAAGGATTAAAAGCACCTCTTAGTTAATACAATTGTATAATTTTGTGGAGTAGGTCTGAATGCAAAGGTAGTAGATTTCGTGAGGGTCCTGGGGTATGTTATTAGCTATATATTTTTATTGTATCTGAACTAATGATGGGATGAAATAATCCTTAAAAAAATTTTCTTTTACCATCTATTAACTGCTGAAAAGTCCATCATGGGATCTTTTAGCAACACAGGACTAAAAAGCCAGAACAATCTCAAAGACCGCCTTTCTTTAAACGAATCCAGTGAAATAGTTATCATGTTGGGTAATGTTTCAAATGTCTCTCAGAACCCTCATACTCCACAATTTTTAAGTGACAAACTTTAAACTAGCTCATGTATTTCAGAAAAAAGAAAAAGAAACCATGTGATTTTTCAATTAATGTATTCATGTAATAAACACCAATTAAACACCTACTATGTGCCAGGATTTGTGCTAGGCACCAGGTAATAATATTGATCATTTACTGGACTTTGATGTTGGTGTCTTTCTTCTCATCTTACTGATGAAGACATGGCAAAGTTAAGCGTTTTGGGCGCAGATCTTAAGTTGCACAGTGGCAAAGCAGTATTTCAATCCTCACCAATTTGACTCCAAAACTAGGTGCATTGCATTAACTTTAGTAATTTGGATTACAGATGGATACTTTATTTTACTAAATGATTATAGTAAATAGTGAGTTTTCATAGGACTCTTTATATTGAATTTTTCTTATAATGTTCAAGAATAAATCTACCAATGAAAACCATACCCCACAGGGCAGAGCTCATTAAATGTTGATGAATGAATGCAGCTTAAATAGATTAGTTTTGGGTTACACATGACTAGAGTAAAGTTCCCTAGTTTACTCTTTAAGCTTCACATTGCTTATTTGTAAATCCAGGGAAAGTACTTCATCTTAGAACCATTGTGAGGAATAAATGAGATCATCTATTAAAACATCTAGCACTCAGTAAAAACAGTTAAAAAAAAAAGCAATATTACAATCCTGAAGTTATATGTTTAGGCCATAAACTGGGATCCTAGTTGGACAGATCTAAGAATTATGAGGTAAGAATAATTATTAGGACCACTGGGGCAAGTAGGAGAAAGGAGTCATTGATAGATATGAGATTATATGCTTGATCTTTGTTGAAAAATGTGTGATTAAAGACAAGAATGGGGAAATTAGGCAGGAATATGGGACTGAGGTTGCAAAACTTTTCATCCTGAGGGAGATGTTCCGAGGAGAAACAAAGATATAGGATTGGGAGAGGCAAAGCAGACAGATATTAGTTGAGTGAATATATGAAAGGATGGATGAATTAATGCATGGACAAATCAACAAATTAACTCAGAATATTCATTGAGTGTCAGGTAGTACAAATTTATTGCTCAGTGGGAGCAGGTCCATGGTGCTGGCTTCAGAATTCCTATAAAAGAGAAGCTTGGGAGTAGCAATCTGGTTGGAAGGGTGTCTGGAGAAGGGTCTAGGTGGTGAATGAGATTTGTCTAGACTGTATAATCTCTTAGTACCTTAGATCAGAAAATACTAAAGAACAGGGAAGGGGCCCTGATTGAGATAATGGCTGGAACTAATTTCCCTCAGGCTAACCCTCAACTCTGCCACTGCAAATGCACAAAACCAAATCAATGGGCTACTCACTTTAACAGGTCTATGTACAAAGCGCTATGTCAGCATGGAGGCAAAAACATTTAAATCTCCATTGGGACAGAGTAGATGAGGGAAGGATTTCATTAAAAGGTGTGATTTTAGTTGACTCATTTATCACACTTGAAAAATCGACTTAATATTCTAAACACAAGGAACAACATAGACCTTCAAAGACATAGAAAAGTTAAAGATCCTGGCAGACTGTTCAGAACCTGGCTTAAGTGGGGGTCAGGCTGGAGGTGAAGCAGTGGCCCAATAATAATAGGCTTGCATGTTATGCCAAGAGTTTTGAAATTCATCCTGATTGATGGGAACTGCTAAAGAATCTCAGGCATGGGAGTGACAATGATAAAATATTACATAACATTTTAGGAAGATCACTGTTCTACACATTTGAAAGAGGAGCAACATGACCACCCCAACCTCTTCTTTATAAATGAGAAATTCGAAAAAAAAAAGAATAGAACAAAGGCCCTATACACAAGGAATTTACATTCCAGTGGGGAGAGGCAGACAATAAAAAATAGATATACGATGTAATATCAGATTGTGATAAGTGCTAGAAAGAAGAGTAAAGACGGGTAAGGCACACAAGGATTGAGTGGAGGTACTTGTCTAAAGGCAAACAGTGTTCTTTCCACTTATCTCATAGCCACCATAAAAAATAATAGGGTTTCAAGATCCTCTCTCACTTTCCAACACAACAGCTCCACTATACTGAAATCTCAATGTTGCAAACTTCTCCATGTATTTCATTCATTGTCTAATAACCTCTTTACCTTCTTAAGTATTGTCTTGCCAAAGTCCAGAAAATGAGGAGCAAATTCCCCTCCGAAGGTTAAAGAACTTGTTATCAGGCTGAACTAAAAAGCTGTGTCTGCCATTACTTCTACAGTGTCTCTACACCTCACCCAGACACAGCTTTTCACCATTTCTTGAGTCTTTAATTTCCAGAGGTAGGCTCTGGAAAAACAAAAACAAAAACTTGCAGGTCTCCTTCCCTCTCTTCCTTCATCTTTTTATTTGATACATGTTCTGTGTTGAGTGCTTGGTTTTGCAGACATTTTGCTAGATGCAGATAACACAGAGGCGGGCAAACCACAGCCTGAATTCTGGAACTGTGTGGATAAGCAGTTGTACTGTGTGTGGATAAGTAGAGGCTCAAGCCAGGTGCCTGGAACCTGTGAGGCCAGAGTGGAAGGAACAGTTGCTATTGGGCCTTCAATGCCTGGTTTAAAGTTGATACAATTCTGTGTGCTGTGGAAATTGCTCAGAGGTCTATAAAAAGGTAAGAATTGACTTTCATTAAGGGTATACTGTATGTATTATTTTCTTCTGACAATTTCAAAGGACTTTTAAAGGCCATTTAGGAGGGGATTAATCAGCGTTCCTGTTCACTTTGTTGTCTTCACTCAGTCATGCACATTAGATACTGAAAAAAACATAACAGCATAATTTTGGTCCTAACACTTTCGTTATCGCTCGCTTGCTTTACTTGTCATTTGCCACGAACTTCATTAGCACCGCGTGTTAGGCCCACGGGCGGCAAGTGCATTTTGAGAGGTGCAAGGTTTTATCTGCCTAAAAGTCCAGTGCCCTCCAGTCTAATTGGACAAGATTCAACCTGTATCTTTCCGTATTAACCATAATCAGATTTTCATAGAGTAAATAGTTATCGCAATCATTGTTATGAATTAAGTCACAAGTATACAACTGATGGAAAACTTGTTCCCTATGAGTACTCAATTTCCAATTCGTTCAAAACACCAGAAATTTTATACAAATCTTTTCGTGTATTTTCTGCATTAAAGTTCTCTGAAAAGCAAACAACAACAAAAAACAAAAACAAAACGGGTATACTGTAGTTTCTCCAAGTGTTAACTGTTAGCCAAGTCCCACCCTTCAACACCTGAGGCCAATTAAAAGAATGCAGCTCCTAAACCTACGGAATCACAATATCTAAGGGCGGGGCCCAGAAGCCAGCAGTTTAATCATGAATATCCCCAGGTCATTGTTATGTATACTTAGAACTTGAGAGCCTCTGGACTCTCCAAACTTTTTTCAGTTAGCTTTCACCTGAACCTGAAGTAGGTACTATTATCATCTCTATTTTACAGAGGAGGAAGTTGAGGCATAAAAAGGTTGACTAACTTGCTAAAGTCACACGGAACTAGGGTTGGAATCTAGACCAATCTAAACGCAGCTCTTAAACATCACAGTACAGTTATCTCCTGTTGCTAAATGATTTGTTGCTAATACTTCAAGAAGTACTGGACTTGCAGTTTGAAGACGCACTAAATTTAGTCTGGTAAACTTCGGCGATTCACTTACATTTTGAATTTCAAGTCCCTCGCGGGTTAAATACGGGCCAAAACACCCCCACCTGCAAGGTGACCTGAGGGGCAGGGCGGGGCAGCAGGCAGGGAAGGGAGGCGATCGATGACTCCGGCGCGCCGCTGCCTGTTGGATTGGCTCGAGCCTCTCCCGCCAGGCCTGTCCTACTCCCGCGCGCTCTGGGGCCCGCCCCCGCCGCCATCTTGGTCTAGGAGGGAGCGGGCCGCACGCGTGAGTAAACAGCCGGAGCCGGGAAAGTCGAGGTCGGGCTGCGTCCGGGTGCTGCAGGGCAGCGGCGGAGAGGACGCAGGGCTATCTTCGTACGTGGGGGTGAATATCGGGGTCACAGCGATAGGCGGCGGGGAACCGTCAGCCTGGCGCAACCTCCGCCCCCTCGCGGTGAGACGCCTCGCTCCCCGGGCTTCTCTCGAAGCCGCGCCGGTCTCCTCCTGCTGTTGAAAGCTGCCCGGGAAACTGGTGGCGGGAGCGGGCCTTGGGCGGAGCGCGGCGTGGGCCTGGGACCGTGTTGCGGCGCGCAGGCGGAGGTTCGGACCTTGAGTTTGTGCGCGAGGGGCCCGGGGCGTGGACGCGGTGGCTCTGGGAGGGCGGGGGCGGGCGCGCGGGGCTGGGGCCCGGACTCACGCGGGGCTGGGGCCTGGACTCACGCGGGGCCGCCGCGGAGCTGTTACCATCGGTCACTGGATTGTCCTCTTCCGGTCTGGGCTTCAGGGAGGGGCCGACATGACGGCCCCGGGCCACAGCCCTTTCGTGCCGCTGTTGGAGACTTTGGAAGACCCTTCCGCCTCCCTTGGAGAGCAGACCGACGCTTACCTGACTCTGACCAGGTGAGGCCTGCGGGGGGTATGGGGTGGGGCGCCCTGGCGGGTCTTGGGGAGGAGGTAGTCCGGGTGGGCACGCGAAGCGAGTTTGTGTATTTTGGAAGTCTGGTAGCTGCGGGGACGCCGGGGTGCGGCGTGCTAGGTGACGTTCACGGCTGCGGGTACTGCTGCCCTTAAGGTGCAAGTTTTGAATGAGGAAGCCTGCACGTGTGTCTTGCAAGCGAAGGGTTAAGAAAAGTTTGGTTGGAAGGGAGCGTGCTGGAGTAATGGTTTTTCAGCGTGAGCCACCTGTGTTTCGGGACAGTGGGGGAACCCACAATTGGTTTTTTAATAGAGAGCAATAAACCGAGTTCTCTTTTAATCGCAAATGCTTCCCACGTTTTTTATTTTCCCCTGCAGACCATGTTTTTCTGAGTTAAATGTAGTTTGGAAATTGCAAGGAAAGGGTAACAACTGGTACAAAGCGATAAAGATTTAGTAAGTTTCTTAGTTTTTAACTAGGGATAGATTTCCCTGTTTCCTCTTCACATAGGGAAGCTGTCAAAACCTGTGGACAGTGTGGATGCGCAAGTTATTCTGAGGGTTTCTTCGTATTTATATTCTTATATGTTCTTAAGCATCTTAAGCACTGGGTCAATTAATTTGCCCGTGTTCTAACATAATGTTTAAAAAGATTATGCAGGTATTTCATAGTTCAATTTTGTGTCTGCTGTTTGCATAAATTTGTGTTCTTTCTGCTTTTCTGAAGTCGTATGACTGGAGAAGATGGAAAAGAAATCATTATAGAAATTGAGAAGAAACTTCCTCAGCTATTCAGAGTTTTAAAGGTATGTATGTATATTTGTTGTAAATAGTAAATAGTTTTTAATTTTGTGGGGAAAACAGGTTTTGCCAATTAACTCAAAAACTTTGAGTCTAAAATAAATAACACCGGGGTTATTATAGTACTATTTGAGGACTTACAGTGTATCAGGTGCTGTCTTAATTATCTTGTTTTCTCTCACTTAACCCTCCCTGTCCCAGTGAGGCTAGTCTTTAATCCCCACTTTGCAGAAGAAATTAGTTTAATGTGCCTAAAGTCGGCCGTGGCCACTTGAATCCAAAACTTGCACTCTTAATAGGAAAGCAGTGATCAGAGATTATTTAATCTGTTTTTTTTCTCCTTTTGTAGCAATGTACTTTTAAATAAAATGAATCTGTAGTTTTGTCATTGGTCTACTTGTGTGGGTAACATTCATTTTTTTATCTTCACTCACCCTTAGTTTTTGCCACTCTTGCTTAGTTAAAAAACCGCTTATGGTTATCTTGTTTGCTTGTTTATAGGGAGGTTGTGTAGTTTAACATCAAACTGAGGACCTGTGCTCTTGTCGTCGCTTGAGTATACTGTGCCTTTGTGACTTGACTTTCCTTAACACGAAACTTAATTTCCTTGTTTTTAGAATAAAGAGGTTGAACTAAATCTCCAAAGTCCCTTTGAGTTCTTATTTTTGTGACCCTGTTTTTGTGCTTTTAAACAGAAGTATTCTGTCAAGATGTTCATTATACATTTTACCATGATTTTGGGCCAAATGTTGAGGCATTGGGGGTACTACCTTGCCTACCCTTAAATATTCCTGTTATAGTCATCAGTAGTTTTTGTTCATGTAAGCAAGAACTTTATTGTGTAGTAGGTCAAGACTTGTTAATAGTGTAAACAATATTAATGGTATTTATTGTCCCATTTTTCTTCATTGTCATTTTCCACATTCTTGTAGTGTATTTGTTGTGATGAAGACATGCATGATGTATTTGGTATTTGAGAGCATGTAGGATCAGAAACTCATTTGTATGCGTTTTGAGTCAAGTTGCGTTGTTTGTAAATAGGGTTTGTAACTAAAATGCCTAATAATTATTTAGAAGCATGTGGGTGGTTAATAGGAAAATCAAAAGTTGATCACACACATATTAGCTACTATCTAGGAGATATAGTAGTAGCTCTCATCGTCTTAAGTGTTTAAGACTTTGTATCTCAGGGTGTAGTGTTTTGGATGTTTGTTTTGATTAGTTATGAAAGGGGTGCTCCAAGGAAGTGTCTGTTCTTATATTTGACTACTAACATTTACCATTCTTCTCTGTCAAGAGTAGCAGATAGTCGAGGATTCCTTGGATATTGGATTCAGAGAAATGGGGGGATTTGAAGATAAATCACTTTGGAATGGGAAATGGTACCAAGAATGCAGGGTTACAAGTAAATGTAGGGTTGGGGCATATGGCAAGACTCCCTTTGACAGGTTTGGGATTTTATAACTTTTACATATAGAATATGCATTGGGCTTTGAATTCCAGATGGTTATGGACTCAAATTCTCCTGTCTGTGAAGTATTGAGATAATGTTTAAAGGTCCTAGCACTTTAGCTACTTAGTAAATGTTACATTCCAGCTCCTTCGCTCTCTGTGTTAGAGGTGTTGCTCCACTCCATAGCTAATATGTCAGCTTTTGCCTTTGAGTCTTGCTTTCTTTTTGTGGAAGGGTTTTGCTCCTACTCTGTTTCCTGTTTAGTGTCTTCAGCATCTTCCATTTGTTGGCTTTTTTTTTTTTGCTTTCAGATGTGTGGAGATGTTCTTTTCCTTTTAAGAAAAATATTCTTTATTTAGCTGATCTCTACCTAGTTTCCTTCTTTCTTTGCTAAGGTGTATCCATGGCCTCCTGATCTTAATCCTTTTTAATCTGCTCTCAAAGATCAGTTGATTGTTGGAATTAAAATGTAATTTTGTTTTTAATCAACTTTTGCTGTCTAAAAATTAATTTACAGTTGTACTTGTTTGTAACAAATGTTATTTTGTTTCGAAGACTCACATTGCCAGTCAAAACTCAGAGCTCAGTAGTGCTGCTCTGCAGGCCTTGGGGTTTTGCTTATATAATCCGAAAATTACCTCTGGATTATCAGGTAAATTTATTGTGATATAGTATTTTTAGAGTTTATAGTTCGATACTGTTAAAAGTACTGTTACCTCTCTATTAGTTTCATAACCTGTAGTTCAGGATTTGCTTCTGAGAAAGTGTTTAGGTTATATCATTGTTGGAAGGTTTCTTTTCCTTAGATGTAGTTCTGACTTTGTTACCATAAAGTTTGCTGTAAAAGAAAATAAAATAAGCCTATTTAAAAATAATTGTTGCAAAAACTGAACCTTGTCCTTTATAAAAACACACCTGCTTTGGAAGTTTATAATTAGATGGAATTAATTTTGGAAGTTAGATGGTCATTTATTTTACACAAGCATGTGTTAAGGAACATGCTGTAATTTGAAAAGTTCTTTCACCTAGTGGTAAATGAGATAATTTGGAGCTAAAAGTGGTAATGAAAGCACAGGATCTGATGCTTTTCTGAGTTTTCAAGCATCCTTGGCCCTCTGTATCCTTGGATGCAGAACCCACGGATGTGGAAGGCGTAAGGGACGTGAGCATCTCTTGGATTTTGATATTCCTGAGAGGGGGTCCTAGAACCAGTTTCCCATGGATATCAGGGGAGGATTGTGATCTTAATTATTGTTCTGTAGGTAGCTTGTCATGGTAAAGGAAACCTGGGAGGTGATCTTTAGAGAGAGGAAATTAGGAATAGGGATTAAGGATATAAGAAAGTTGTTACCATCTTTTTTTCTGAGGAAAAAGTTTCTGCTTTTTTTATATATAGAAATGTTAGCAATCTAAAGTAGGAGTTTTTCATTTTGGAGCAGAGATAAAGGATTCATAATGTCTTGCCAAAAATTGACTTGTATGTTCATACCTAATAATAAGACCTTATAGAAATATTTTAGTTGAAAAATATCTGATTTAGAGGCTACTATCTGTTTTCTCTGAGAATACCTTCCCTCTGACCTGAGTTTTGTGTTTGGGAAGAAGTTTGATATCAACATTGGTTCTCTGGTCCTTTTCTCTGGATATGCATTTAACTTTCTGACACTGAAGGGAACAGGATTCTTCTCTATTTTTCTGTTAGAGATTTTAAAGGATGTAAATGATTCCACATAATTAAAACTGCTTATTTTTCAGAGACAAATATTCAAGAACTGCTTTCAAAACTGAATGATATTGTTAAGAATTCAGATAAAAATGTACGTACTAGGGCACTTTGGGTGATATCCAAACAGACGTTTCCCACTGAAGTTGTTGGCAAAGTAGTGAGTATAGTTTTTGTATATGTCTTCTTAACCACATGCCAATTAAAAACTTCATACTTATTTGGTTTGTATTTATTTGGTTCTGTCTTTCAGGTATCTAGTATAATTGATTCATTAGAAATAGTCTTTAATAGAGGAGAGATGCATTCTGCTGTTGTGGATTATGAAGCATTAAATGTCATCATAAGGTATGAGTTTGTATGCTATGGAATTTAGAAGAACAGTTTCAGTAAATTTAGAACTTTAAGGAGTAGTCTTTTGGGACTTGAAATTGAGTTAAACATTAAAAGAAGGAAATGTCTTCTAGACTAAAAGCAAGTTACAGGAAGAAGGAGGTAGATGTGCATAAGTTACTAGGTTTCTTTATTTTTACTGAGACAGTCCTTAAAATACAGCCTTGGTTCTGCCGCTGCTGCTAACACAGTTCTGGTTTTAAAAATTATTTCTGCTAAAGCTTTTGCAAGAGTTTAAAAAATAATACGGACTTTTACGTGAGCTGTAACAGGCATTTAGGAAAGCATTAAATAATTCCTAGCAGCAGATGAGGGGAACAGGAAAATCCCGTCTTCTTCCTACACATCCTTGCTTTTCATAATGGATGTGCTGACAGCATAAACTGTTGATGTGCTTTGCTTTAACTTGTTTTTCATTCTTTAAAAGTTTCCTTTAGTTGTTGAGCTCTATGTTTTAACTACTTAGTGTTCTGATGCCCTGATTGATGTTCACAGTGTATCATGGTTCTCTAGCTGTCCTGTCTTATAAGAATATTGAACTTAATTCTGTAAAAATAATTAGTATTTACACTTTTTTAATCTGAAGGAAAGATGATACGTTCTCCTTATTTGAAAAGTTTATTAAAATAATAGGGAAGTCTACAAATTAGCAATTAAAAATTAGATCTATTTTTGTGTGTGTATATAGTATTGTAAAACAGTTGGACCATACTATGCATATTTCTGCATACTTGTGTACTGTATATTTTCCTGGTACTTTAGACGTAAAAGGTGAGGTCAAACTAATTTAGTCATTGATTTCTCTACACAGGCTAATTGAACAAGCCCCAATTCAAATGGGAGAAGAGTCAATTAGATGGGCAAAATTGGTCATACCATTAGTGGTTCATTCGGCCCAAAAGGTACATTTGCGGGGAGCTACTGCTCTAGAGATGGGAATGCCGTTGTTACTTCAGAAACAACAAGAAATAGCATCTATCACAGAGCAGCTTATGACTACCGTAAGTAATACTTTAAGGATTTTTTGGATACTGCATTGTAAGGTTTTGCGCCAAGCTGAGGGCTCATATTGGTGTAATTGCTCTATGATCTAGGAAGTTCCTCTTTGAATTAATACAAAGAATTGTTTAAGTTAATGTAGTCACACTGATCCTATATTATAGTACGGAAGGGAGCTGTCTATTCAGTGTTATTACAATCCAGGCATTTTACCCCATCCCCAACGAATGGTGATTGCAAGAAATTGCATTTTTGGAAAAGGGAGAACATTAACTGATTCATCGCTATCTGGATTGTTAAAGCATAATCCCAGTAGATACAAATTTAATGCACACAAGTGCATCTAGTGTGTACAATTTCCTAAAGTTATTACTTGCCCCAGGTTTTAGGTTTTTCAACCTTTCTCATAACATTTATTGAGCACCTGTTATCTACTGGACGTTGTTTTAGGTACTGTGTGTATAGCAGTGAACAAAAGCAACTTGCGGAGCTTATTTTCTAGTGGGAGAGATAATAAAGTGTATAGTATATAGTATCTGTATAGTATAGAAATAATAAAGTATGTAGTATATATAGAGATAATAAAGTATATAGTATATTTAGTAAAGAGCATTAATGGAAAACAGCAGGGACTGGATGGAAAGTGCCATCGGAGAGGAAGGGTGAGGTGGTCAGGGAAGGAAAAAGAATAGGTTATTTGGAAGGTGATTTGAAGGCGATATAGGAGTTAGCTACCTGAATAATATGCAGTAAGCTCATTTGAGTCAGGAGGAACCATGAGCGCAAAAGGCCTTGCTCTGATATGAGTACTTGGTTGTGTTCAGCGAACACTGGGCAGTAGGATAGAGTGATGAGGATGAGAGGAGGAGGAGATGATACCAGAAACAGGGCCAAATCACATCGGACCTCGGGGGCCATTGTAAGGCATTTGGTTTTTACTCTGGGTTATATTGAAAACCGTGTTTGAAGCTTTTGAGTCTACAAGTGATATGCATACTTTGGTTTTAAAGGGATCACTTTGCGTTGAGAAAAAAAAGCTCTACGTAGGAGCAGGGAGACTAGTTGGGAGACATTACAGTAATCCAGGAGGTGGTGGAGGCGTCCAGATTCTAAAACCTGGGGTTTTGTTTATTTTTTAATAACCAGGATGCCTGATGGTAAGGTTTGGAGTCTAAAAGTGACACCAGTGTCTTTGTAAGTTTTTTTTATTGATAAATTTATTTCTTAAGAGTGTACACAGTGAACCCTTGAACAACTTGAGTTGGCCCTCTGTAGTCGTGGTTTCTCTGCATCCTTGGATTCAACCAACCACGGACTGTGCAGTACTGTAGTGTTTACTACTGAAAAATATCTGAGTATAAGTAGAACGCACAGTTAAAATTCACATTGTCCAGGGGTCCACTGTATAAAATTCTTAATAAATTTGAACTTAAATTTTCTCAGATGTGTTACCCATGAAGCTATTAATTTTTAAAGTTAGAGTGAGTGGTTAAAGCATTATCATTTGAACTCTAATGATAAGCAAGCTGAAGTTTTTAGGGGAAAGTATATTGGTAGGGAAAAAAACTGTTGATGGATGGAAGAATGGCCAGATACGTGATAAGACAAGCATAGTAAAATGTTAGTGGTATTTATACTTGGATATTTACTGTAAGACTCCATCAGCTTTGCTATATATGTGAAAGTTTTCCTGATAAAATACTGGGAAAAGTTACTTTGCTGAGGTCAATTTAATACTGCATTCTTTTTCTTTCCAAGCGTCTTTGGTAAATATTTTTGCTTTGGTTTTTAGAAATTACTTTCAGAACTCCAGAAGCTATTTATGAGTAAAAATGAGACTTACGTGTTAAAATTATGGCCTTTGTTTGTCAAACTTCTTGGGAAGGTAAGTGCACAGTTAATGAACAGTTTTTACATGCCAGACCCTTTAATTTCTTAACTTTCCATAGTACAGTTGATCCTCATTATTCATGCATGCCATATATGAAAATTACTAAAATTTATTTGTCAACCCAACATCAGTATTTGTGCTGCTTTTGCAGTCAATTGTAGGCACGTGTAGTGGCAAAAAGTTGAGTCCCTGCAGCATGCATGTTCCCACCTGAGGTTGAGCAAGGTTACGTTCTGCATTTTTGCTTCAATTCTTTTTTTTTTTGCTTCAATTCTTAATGTCCTTTAAACAAATGTCCATTTCATGATCCATTTAATGCCACATTTTTCACGTTTCATGCTTTTTCTTGGTGATTTCAGTTTTAAATGGCCCCAAAATGTAGTGCTGAAGTGCTGTCTGTGGTTGCTAAGCAGCGGAAGGCTATATGATGTGCCTTAAGGGGGAAATACATGTGCTAGATAGACTGTTCAGGTGTGAGTTACAGTGCTGTCTGCTGTGAGTTCAATGTTAGTGAATCAACAAGATGTCTTTAAACCAAAACAAACATAAAACAAGGTTGTGTGTCAAATGGTCGATGAAAATGTGATCAGAGGCTTGCAGGAACCTAACCCTGCATTTTCCCTACAAGCCATGGCTCAGTATTTGCTAATACAGTGTCAAGGCAACTTTATAGAACATAACTATGGTGAATAATGAGAATTAACTGTATGTTCTATCTTTAAGCCAGGTTTTTTTGAGGGGGTGGAGTTGTGATTTTCTTTATTGTGGTAAATAAACATAACATAATATTTATCATAATCATCCTAAGTATACAGTTCAGTGGCACTAAAAGCATTTACAGTTGTGTAAACATCACCAATGTATACACCCAGAACCTTTTCATCATCCCCAGCAAAAACTATACATGTTACATAAACATTGACTCCCTCTGCCCCTCCCTCTGCAGCCTCTTGTAACCTCCATTCTGCTTTTTCTCTGGATTTGCTAATTCATAAATTTTGATCTTTGATCCATTTCGAGTTTATTTTAATACATGGTGTAAGGCAAGGGTCCAGCTTCATTTTTTTGTATGTGGATGCTCAATTTTCCAAACACCATTTGTTAAAAAGTCTCTTTTTTGTTGAGTGGTCTTTGCACTCTTGCTGAAAATCAGTTGACAGTGTATGTGAGAGTATTTTTGGGATCTCTATTCCATTGGTCTGTTATGTTTCTCCTTATGCCATTACCATATGCTTTAATCTGTACTGTTGCAGTAGGTTTGGAAGTCAAGGAAGTGAGTCTTCCAACTTTATAATTTTTTTTTTCACAATTGTTTTGGCTATTTGGGGCTCTTTGCAATTCCATAATGAATTTTTGAAGATCAGCTTTTATTTTTCAGTGAAGAAGGCCTTTGGAATTTTGATAGAGATTGTGTAGAATTTGTAGATTGCTTTGGGTAGTATTGACATTTTAATGATATTAAATCTTCCTATTCATGAACACCGGATGGTTTTCCATTTATTTAGGCCTTTTCATATATACTTTGTAGGTTTTAGTTTAAAAGTCTTTCACCTCTGATTAGATTTATTTCTAAGTGTTTAATTCTTTTAGGTGCTATTGTAAATGGAATTGCTTTCCTGATTTCCTTTTTAGATCATTCATTACTGTTGTATAGAACCACAAATTTTTGTGTGTTGGTCTTGTACTCTGCAACATTGCTGAAATGATTTTATTGGCTCTAGTAGCTTTCTTGTGGATTTTTGTGAATTTCTAAGCCAGTTGTTTTTGTTACATTTATATTCTGTTCAGATTATGTGTGGACTATAGTCACTTATGACTATTAAAGTTCTTTTTGTGTATTTTTTCTTGGGATGCATTGTTTACTTGTCATTTATCCATCTTTTACTTAACTGTTTTTCCTGCCTGTTTCAGTGTATTTGAAAAGATTATTAGTTTGAATTTATTTTTCTTTAATATTCAGATTTTTTCATATGAATACTTTTTTTAATATGTTGGTAAAATTTTGGATTTATCACATTTCTCATATTCTCTAACGTTTTAGAAATGTGTATTATGCATTACCTATTTCATGGAGCTTTATATTTTGTGATGCAGAATTTTGCATACAAAACTTAGTACTTTAAAAAGTTTAAATTCCTTAGATTTTACATAGTTAACACTGGGTGAGTTAGATAAATGAATGATGATAGTGCCTATACATTGTTTCAGGCAGGTAAGTAACTTCTTAATGATTCTTCCTTTTTAGACCTTGCATCGAAGTGGGAGTTTCATCAATTCTCTATTACAGCTAGAAGAACTGGGATTTCGTAGTGGAGCACCCATGATTAAAAAAATAGCTTTTATTGCTTGGAAGAGTTTAATAGATAATTTTGCTTTAAATCCAGGTAAGTAATATTTAAAAATTCGATTTTTTATGGCTTAAGATGAAAAACAAAGCTCTTCTGATTTTTTTTGGGGGGGGGACTTTATATTGAATATTTACCTATCATTGAATATTATTTTAGGGGAATAAATTTGTGGCTAAAAGTAGAATTCAAAGGCCAGGCATTATTGAAAATCACAGATATAAAGTTTATTTTACACTATTTCAAAAACTGAACAAAGTGACAGATGCTGTTTGTGGCTTTCTTAGTGAATTCCAGCACTTAGTTGAGCATTTTACATACTTCTCACTTAATCATCACAGTAGACCTTAGATGGTAAGCATTATCGCTATTTTCAGAAGATTAAGTAGTTCATCAAAGGTCACACAGCCAATAGATGATAGCAAACAATTTTGATTGCTATGGAATCAAAGTATCAGACTGAGGAACTTTTTTTCAGGATCTTTAGAACAGCACCTGATAGTGGGCTAACATTAATATGTAGAAGTGATTCCTTTTGATGTACCTTACCCTTATCTTTTTATTGTTCACTGGAAGTGCTTAATATATATATGTGCAAAAGTATTACGCCCAAAAGTGGGTCAGTATGAGTACCTACTTAACTGGGTAGTTAATCTTAGGTATAATTGATAGTTTACAAGATCTGCTAAATAATGTTGATTTCATCCTGTGTTTGCCCTTGCCAAAGACCATTAATCCCTTTTAAAATGTGTTTTGTAAATAACTATTTGCATTAACTACAAGTACTTTTATTGAAAATATTGCCAGACACAGATTTTAATTGGAAATGTCACCTTTTTTTGGTTATTGTTTATGAACCTCAGTGTGAGGTATCCAGGATTAAATCTGGTGGAATTATGTATAGTTGTGTTAAAGCGTAAAATAGGAGTGACTTAAAGAAGGTAAATAAAATGCTGTCTCATTTGAAATAAGTCAAGAGCTAGAGAGTCTATGACTGGTATTATGGATCCAGGAAGTCATTAAGGAATCAGATGCCTGTCTTTTTCTGTTGTCATCTTCAGTATGCCTTAATTGCAGACTACAGGAAGGAGGGGAAGGCAGAAGGGGCAAAAATGAGCTGCTTTGCAGCTGAGTCAGCCATCTGTAAACAACATTTCAGAAATTCCATATACAGTTCCACTTAAAAATCTCATTGGGACAATGGCTAAATGGGAAACTAGATAAAGTAGTAAAAGAGTAGATACCCATCACTGTTCTGAGTGAAAGCAGATCTTGTAACTAAAAGAGAATGGGGTATTGCACAGCAGTTGTTGGTATTCTCCTCCTCTCATAGATAGGAGTTCAGAAAGGATTAGAGGATTTGTTTCCACAGTGGTCTGACTTCATTTTCTTCTTATAAAAATGTTAATTGAAAGCTGAATGGCAGAATACTTGTAAGAAACATTGATCAATGTTATTCCACCAAATACATGACTTGACAGATGCTTCACAATCCTTTTCAAGTCTTTTTGATAAGTTGATTTAGCACAGACTGTATTATTTTATATATCCTCCCGTCACTGATATAGTAAACACTTCAGGTATAAATATTTTGTTTAAAGTGTATTTAGTGTTTGTGTGGAATTTAAGCAATCTGATTATTGCTAATGTAGAGTAGAACTAAATCTAAATGAATATTTAGATTTCCAAAATCTCATTAATTGCACCAACAGTTAAAGTGTTTGGTAAAATAAATTACTGGTAATGACAACTTTTTTTGAGGTAAAAATATACCTCTATTTTTTAATCTGTAAAATGGGGATAATGAGAATACTAAAGCAGCTTAGAAAGAGTTTCTCAACATTTTAGTATATTAGGCTGGACAGTTTGTTGTGGAGAACTGCCCTGTGTGTTAGAGGAAGTTTAGCAGCATCCCTGGATGCAGCCCACTAGATACCAGTAGCAGTCTCCATATCCCTGCCTCTCAGTTGTAACCAGAAATATTGCAGACATTGCTAAATGGTGGAAAAATCACCCCTGGCACACAGTATCTAATAAATATTAGTTATTATTTTTTAAAATAAGCCTTAAGTATTGTGACCTGGTCGTACTAAAGTTTGTCAAGATGAACATTTGGGGTAGAACAGGAACAGCTGGTAATTAAAAAAAAATTTTTTTTTTAATCTATTCTCTTGCTATAGTAGGCTGTTGCATACTATCATTCTTAAAGTTTAATCTTTACCTCTTTTAATGTTTTTACCTGGGTGCTAATTTTTTTTTTTTTTTAAGAAATACTATGTAGTGCAAAAAGACTGAAGTTGTTAATGCAGCCTTTGAGTTCTATCCATGTGAGAACAGAAACTCTAGCGCTGACAAAACTAGAAGTCTGGTGGTATTTATTGATGAGACTAGGACCTCATCTTCCTGCTAATTTTGAACAGGTAACATTAAAGTGTTGATTACAATACTTTATGTGTTTTTTTTTATTAATGTGTTCTTAGATTCTTACCAATTTAATCTTTCAGTGCTGTTTTTGCTGTGTTAGCAGAGCACGTTATATAAAAGATTTTTTCACCCAGACACAGAACTTGAGTTCATTTTCCTCAAAGGATACTCTCCAGTCATCTGAAATGGAGCATCTAAAACCTTTTTAATCAGTAACACTCAAATATTCTTACTCTAGTGGCATCATGAAAGATTTTTTTTTAAAGGAATTGCATGTGACTTAGAATATAATTGAGAGTAGAGTCAGCATTACTGAAATAGAAATCATGTGCTACACAGAGTTGGATCAATTCTAATTTTTTATATCTCCTTTTTCCAGGCTACATAGTGATAACCAATCATTTAATCCCATTGTAGCTTTTCATTATTGTCACATGTGAGTTTTACAGATTCCTTTAGATTTTGATATCCTTGTTGCATTTAAACATGAAAGCTTAATCTTATTTTTGTTTAAGTAAAAAAGGGTAGTCCTGATAACTCCTTTTATCTTTTTTTTGATTTATTTTTTATTGAAGTATAGTCAATTTACATGTTGTATTAGTTTCTGGTGAACAGCAAAGTAATTCAGTTATATACATATATTCTTTTTCATATTTTCCATTATTTAGTACAGGATATTGAATATAGTTCCTTGTGCTATACAGTAGGACCTTGTTGTTTATCCTTTCTATATATAATAGTTTGCTAATCCCAAACTCCCATTTTTTGTTGTCTTTTCGTTTTGTTTATGGTTTCCTTTATGGTATAGAAGCTTGTAAGTTTGATTAGCTCCCATTCGTTTATTTTTGCTTTTATTTCTGTTGCCTTGGGAGACTGACCTAAGAAAACATTGCTACAATTTATGTCAGAGAATGTTTTGCCTATGTTCTCTTCTAGGAGTTTTATGGTGTCATGTCTTGTATGTAAGTCTTTAAATTATTTTGAGTTTATTATTGTGTATGGTGTGAGGGAGTGTTGTAACTTCATTGATTTACCTGTGGCTGTCCAACTTTTCCAACACCACTTGCTGAAGAGACTGTCTTTTTTCCATTGTATATTCTTGACTCCTTTGTCGAAGATTAATTGACCATAAGTGTGGGTTTATTTCTGGACTCTGTATTCTGTTCCATTGATCTATATGTCTGTTTTTGTGCCAATACCATGCTGTTTTGATAACTTTGTAGCTTTGTAGTATAGTCTGAAGTCTGGGAGGGTTATGCCTCCTGCTTTGTTTTTTTTCCTCAGGATTGCTTTGGCAATTCTAGGTTTTTTACGGTTCCATATACATTTTAAGATTATTCTAGTTCTGTAAAAAATGCCATGGGTAATTTAATAGGGATCCCACTAAATCTGTAGATTGCTTTGCGTAGTATGGCCACTTTAACAATATTCTTTCAATCCAAGGGCGTGGGTATCTTTCCATTTCTTTAAGTCATCATTAATGTTTTATAGCTCTTGGCATATAGGACTTTTACCTCCTTGGTCAGGTTTATTCCTAAGTTTTTGGGTTTTTTTTTTAACTTTTTAATTTTATATTGGAGTATAGTTGATTAACAATGTTGTGATAGTTTCAGGTGTACAACAAGTATTTTATTTTTTGATGTGATTTTAAAAGGGTTTTTTTTTTTGTACTTTCTGATGTTTCAATGTTAGTGTAAAGAAATGCAACAGATTTCTGTATGTCATTCTTGTATCCTGCATACTTTGCTGTTTATCAGTTCTTCCTCAAGTATTGGATTTTTTTTTAGCAAGTTCTCTTTACATTTTTAATTGCTTAATACATTGAAGTTTTTAAGCTTGATAGAGCATGAACTGATTAAACTTGGGCATTGATTGTAACTTGTAACTGGGGTCATAATTTTTTCAAATTCTACCATTTTAAGTTCCTAGTAGGCTGATCTTACCCAGTTGTCGACCCATTCCTTGGCATAATCTACTCATTGGCTACATTTGACAGGTATTGGAATGATCTTAGAAATAAGCTTGGAGTTGTCTTAGTTCATATTTTCTTAAGGTGTTTTTTAAAATGTTTAAAATGGTCTGTTTACCAGTAGCATTAAAACTCATGTAGATGTTATTTGTAAAAGCTATTTATGTGTATAATTTTCCATCTGGAATGTAGAGTTGAAATTTATAGATAGTACATATTTAGGGCAAATATATATGTAATAAAAATTTTCACTTTTCCAAGTTTCAGTTTTTACCCTCTGCATCAAAAAGGCCAATAAAATTTCAACATATCAAAACAATTGAGATCGCCTCTTAAGGATATTTAACTGTATTATGCAAGACTTTTTTTTTTTTTTTTTTTTTTTTTT
>NW_020173941.1:101049-161665 GCF_003031525.2 Neophocaena asiaeorientalis asiaeorientalis | reverse complement strand
GTTAAAGTTTTTTAATTGTTTTATCGAAAATTTTTTTTTTTTTTTTTTTTTTTTTGCGGTACGCGGGCCTCTCACTGCTGTGGCCTCTCCCATTGCAGAGCACAGGCTCCGGACGCACAGGCCCAGCGGCCATGGCTCAAGGGCCCAGCCGCTCCGTGGCACGTGGGATCTTCCCGGGCCGGGGCACAAACCCGTGTCCCCTGCATCGGCAGGCGGACTCTCAACCACTGCGCCACCAGGGAAGCCCCTATACAAGACTTTAAAAAAATAGGACAGTTACACATATTTACAGATTCAGTTCCCTGCATCTCTTTCTCTTTTTAAACCCCAATAGGTCTGTGTGCCTCTGATTCAAAGCACAATAAGCATTGATTCTAATGCTTCACCTCAAGGCAGTTCATCTCGTGTAGCTACTTCTCCAGCTTTAAATCCTGCGACCCCTGTACACAAAGGTAAGAGATAGACCTACTTGGGGTTTTCTTCCTTTATTTTTACAAAAAGACTTTGAATCAAGTCTTTGCTCCATGTAATTCACATAATTTTGGCTGCCTTATCACAAAATCGTTTTGTTTGTTTTCTGTATGTGTTACTGTGTACTGCTGTCATTGTATTGTAGTTGGATAAGATCAACTTTTTTCCACTACATTATATGAAGTGCATTACAGACTCTTAACATTTGTTTCAGAATTAGAATATTAGAGTTATAATTTAAAATGTCAGATCTTAACAGATGTAAGGAATGTGGCTTAGTACGTATATCAGTGAAAGAAAATTATTTGCTTTTCCTATTTTTTTGTTTTTTTTGCGGTACACGGGCCTCTCACCGTTGTGGCCTCTCCCGTTGTGGAGCACAGGCTCTGGACGTGCAGGCTCAGCGGCCATGGCTCACGGGCCCAGCCGCTCCGCGGCATGTGGGATCTTCCCGGACCGGGGCACGAACCCGTGTCCCCTGCATCGGCAGGTGGACTCTCAACCACTGCGCCATGAGGGAAGCCCTGCTGTTCCTATTTAACGTTAACTATTCTGAGTCAAATTTTTATATTTTAAGTTTTAGGAATGCCTGCATATTAATGTCAAGGTATGGATTAATGTCTGAGAATTCATTTAAATGGTGTGTGACACTAGTCTTGTTCTTAACCTAGTAAGATTAGTATTTAATTAGGAACTCTGTTGTGGGCTTTAAACAAAAACTCTTCAACTTTTATTGAAAAACAAATTATTTACTTTTAAAAGTACATTGCATTGAAATGAAGCAAACAAAATATATTTATTTGGGTAACTAATTCAATCGTACATAACTTAGCAATTTTGTTTGTTTGTTTAAAGGTGCTTCTCCATATGGAACTCCCCGGATGAACTTGAGTTCAAATTTTGGTGGAATGGCCACAATCCCCTCTATACAAGTTTTGGGGCTTGAAATGTTGCTTCATTTTTTGTTGGGTCCAGAAGTCTTGAGTTTTGCTAAGCAAAACAAACTTATGCTGAGCTTAGGTATTTAATTGTTTTTAAAATCATTTCAGTTACTAACACAGTTCAGAACACTGTACTTTGGGGTGAGGAAAGAGATTTTATAAATCTTTTTTATAAATTTATTTATTTATTTTTGGCTGCGTTTGGTCTTCGTTGCTGCGTGTGGGTTTTCTCTAGTTACGGCAAGTGGGGCTCCTCTTCCTTGTGGTGCGCGGGCTGCTCATTGCGGTGGCTTCCATTGTTGCGGAGCACGGGCTCTAGGCACACGGGCTTCAGTAGTTGTGGCTGAGCGCGGGCTTATTTGCTCGGCATGTGGGATCTTCTGGGACCAGGGCTCGAACCCGTGTCCCCTGCATTGGCAGGCAGATTCTTAACCACTGCGCCACCAGGGAAGTCCCTAAATCTTTTTCATAGAAAACATATCAGACCACCTAACATTTTACATTGAGAAATTTATTTCATAAAGCTTTGGTTTTGCATAATTGTCTTTTTTTCTCTTTTAGAGCGACTTGAACATCCGTTAATCAGCAGCTCTTCTTTTTTTTCCAAACATGCAAATACATTTATCACTGCTGTTCGTGATAGCTTTGTTGCAATTAGAAAAGATGCTTCTGGTAAATGTTTAAGAGAAGATTTTTATTATTTAAACCTGTGTTTAAAAAGAAAAAGTAGTGAATGTTTATATAGTGCCACCTGTTTCCAGATTGTGCTGCAGGAGCTTTGCATATAATTCATTGACTCCTCACAGGAACCTTCTGTGTTAGCCTATTTTGCAGATAAGGGATTGTGTTATACTGAGAAGTCAATAACTTGTGCAAAGTTACATAGTAAGTGACGGAGCTATGATTGATACCTAGGCTCTGTGATTTTAGTATCTACACCTAAACTCCTGTGTTCTAAAGCCTATCAAGTAATGATGACAGGTTTTAAAAATTAAATAGAGTGCTATTGTACTGGTTGGAAAATTTTTTTCTAGTGGCTTTCAGGTATCCTTCTCAGTCTTTAATCCTTGTCTCAAAAGTGAAAGGTTTTCAATACAGAAAATACAGTCGATGAAAAAAAAGAATTACCCTGAGTATGTTAACAGTCCTTTTGAAAAATATTTCTTTAAACAAAAATGAGGTGAATAGTATATTGTAAACTGATTACAAGGTTGACTATTACAAGGAGAATTATATTTTAAATTTTTAAGTATTGCTCAATTTATTTCTGTAGTATAAGCTTGAAAGGGAGAGCTTTTGTAGTCATATCTATTTCATTCTAAAGTACCTTTTATTTTGTTTGGCAGATGCAATCGTCAATGCTATTTGGAAGGAGCTAGTTAGCTTGGTGAAGTCAGTTATTGAATCTGGTAAGCACTATAATGATCAAAAGATTTTTATAGCACTCAGTGAATTGTTTGGCTTTCATATATAAAATTAATTTTAAAATCCTTTTTTGAAGTATCTTATCTTCCAGACTTTACCTTTAAACAAAGCACTTTAGTAAGAAAAAAACAAAAAAATTACTTTTTAATAGCTCTCTGAGTATATATTTTTACCCCTGAAAAGACTGTATTTTCACCCCTAAAAATACATGTTTAGAACTGTACCCCTCCTTTTCCTTTTTGATAGGTAACAAAAAAGAGAGACCAGGTTCTGAAGTTTTGACTCTTCTATTAAAATCTTTGGAAAGCATAGTGAAGTCAGAAGTATTTCCTGTATTGAAAACACTGGTAAGTATAAGACCTATATGTGCTGGAATTTTAAAACCATATTCTGAAATTGAATTTTATATTGAAGGTACTACCACAGATCAGGATTTGGGAAAATATTTTATATCAAGTATTTATCAGCCATTTGGCCCTGTAGTAAATGCTGTTCTATTGACTAAATAGAGTCATTTGAAACGTTCTTAATAAAGTAAATGATGACAGTGGCAACTACAGAAATCTTCCAGTGTCATAGGAAAAAGAATAGGCCGTACAGAGAAAATGGGATAAGGGGCATGAAACTTGAACTGAAGAAACTCGGATGAACACTAATTTTGTGACAAGATTGCTGGGTTCCACTGATTGTTAGTATGTACATTTAAAAAAATATCTGGTAATAATCTTGGAGAGCTTTTGCATTTTAAATATGTCCTACATAGTAGAGAGGGAAAAAATGAATTGGATATACTTTTTGTAATAGTGACTTTCCCAAAATAAACTGCAGATGGAACAAACTACACCCGTAGGTAGATTCTGAGTGATTCCTTTATGTGCCATGACAGCCATATCTACTGTGGCAATAGAGGATAGTGGTTAATAGCAAGGGCTCTGGTACAGACTAGGTTGAACCTCAGCCCAGCTATTAACTGAATGAACTTAGACACTCTGTCTACTTTCTTGTCTCTCTATAAAGAAGAGATGTAGTAGTAGTTCATAATTAAATGAGTTGATAAATGCAGAGCATTATGGGGCTGGAACAAAATAAATGTGTCAATGAATGCTAATTATTATTGTTAGTGTCTGTTCAAATGAGAATACGTGAAAGCTTATTTTCACCAACAGTTATTTTTGTCATGTTATTCACTTATGTTATATAATTCAGGTTAATACCAGTATAATAATATTTTTGGATGGCAGTTTGGTAATCTCTGTCACATTTGAGAGGCGTGTCTTAGATACAGCTTCTAGTTAGCAGTTCTTTGAAATACTTGCTTCTGGCACTATTGAGTACATAATTGATTGCAGAATTTCTTTTTGTAGTATAAAAAATGAAAATAGCCTCAAGGACCATTAATTTTTAAAAAGTTTGAACAAACGGCACATTTGTTTATCAGTTAAGAATGTCTACATAGACTGATGTGAAAACTGTAACACAGTCAGGTGAAGAAAATTAGTTCCAGAGTATCTTACAGTACAATATCATTAATGGTATAAAACAGGTATAAGACAGCTAGCCTAGGAAGTTATGTTTCTCTCTGTACTTACATATATGGAAATTTAGGTCTAAAAAATAAACTCCAAACTGGTAACATTGATTATTCCTGGAGATAAGAAAGGACTTCATCATTTTATTATTTATATTTCTGTATTTGAACATTTTAAGCTAATGAGAATGTATTTACATTAATGAACAAACATTACTTGTAATAAATTGTTAAAAATATAGTTAATACTATAAGATTTTTACTAAGTAAGGTACTATTTTTATGGCTAATGTACAGTAAAACCTTTTGTCTTTCTTAGGTTCTCATGGAAATTACAATTAAAGGACTTCCTCAGAAAGTATTAGGTTCTCCAGCATATCAGGTTGCTAATATGGATATTCTTAATGCAAGTATCTTAAATGTAATGATACTAAATTAGCTAATAAGCAAAAAGATCCATGGTATTTTTTTTCATAAGGTAGTGAAACTTAGATTGCAAAGTTCCAAGAGAATTGAATTTGAATACGCTGATTATGTTAAAGGAAAAAATGATAGACAAAGTACAGGTGTACCTCAGAGATACTGCAGGTTCAGTTCCAGACCGGTGCCAAGAAAGTGAATATCACAGTAAAGAAAGTCACATGAAATTTTTCGTTTCCCAATGCATGTGAAAGTTAATGTTTACACTATACTGTAGTCTGTTAAGTGTGAGTAAATAGCATTATTCCTTAAAAAAAAACAAAACAAAAAAACATACCTTAATTTAAAAGTACTTTATTGCTAAACAGATGCTACCTATCATCTGAGCCGTCAGTGAGTCATCTTTTTACTGCTGGAGTGTCTTGTCTCCATATTGACGGCTGCTGACTGATCAAGGTGGTGGTTGCTGAAGGCTGGGGTGGCTGTGGGAATTTCTTAAAATGAGACAACAGTGACGTTTGCTGTGATTGATTCTTCCTTTCACAAATGATTTCTCTGTAGCATGTAATGCTGTTGGATAGCGTTTTACCCACAGTAGAACTTCTTTCAGAATTAGTTAGCCCTCTGAAACCCTACTGCTGCTTTATCAACTAAGTTTATGTAATAATTCTAAATCCTGTTGTCGCTTCAGCAGTCTTCAACATCTTCACCAGGAGTAGATTCCATCTTAAGAAACCACTTTCTTAGCTTATCCATAAGAAGCAACTGCACATCTGTTGGTTTTAGCATAAGATTGCAGCAATTCTTTCACATGTTCAGGCTCCAATCCTAATTCTAGTTCTTTGCAGTTTCTGCCACATCTGTAGTTATTTCCTCCACTGAAGTCTTAAACCCCTCTAAGTCATTCAGGAAGGTTGGAATCAACTTCTTCCAAACGCCTGTTTATGTTGATATTTTGACCTCTTCCCATGAACCATGAATGTTCTTCACGGCATCTAGAATGATGAGTCCTTTCCATAAGGTTTTCAGTTTACTTTGCCCAGGTCTATCAGAGGAATCACTCTTTATGGCAACTATAACCTTATGAAATGTATTTCTTTTTATTTTATTTTATTTTATGTATGCGGGCCTCTCACTGTTGTGGCCTCTCCCGTTGCGGAGCACAGGCTCCGGATGCGCAGGCTCAGCGGCCATGGCTCACGGCCCCAGCCGCTCCGCGGCATGTGGGATCTTCCCAGACTGGGGCATGAACCCATGTCCCCTGCATCGGCAGGCGGACTCTCAACCACTGTGCCACTAGGGAAGCCCATGAAATGTATTTCTGAAAAAGGCTTGGAAGTTGAAGTTGCTCCTTGATCTGCAGAATGGATGTTGTGTTAGCAGACATGAAAACAACATTAGTCTCATTGTACATCTTCGTCAGAGTGCTTGGGTGTCCAGGTGCATCATCAATGGGCAGTAATATTTTGAAAGGATTCTCTCTTTTTTTTTTTTTTTTCCCTGAGGAGTAGATCTCAACAGTGGGCTTAAAATACTCAGTAAACCATGTTGTGAACAGATAAGCTGTCATCCAGGGTTTGTTCCATTTATATAAAGCACAGGCAGAGTGGATTTAGCATGATTCTGAAGGGCCCTAGTATTTTTGGGATGGTAAATGGCATTGGCTTCAACTTAGAATCACTAGCTGCATTAGCCCCTAATAAAAGGCAGCGTGTCATTTGAAGCTTTGAAGCAGACATTGACTTTTCCTCTCTAGCTGTGAAAGTCCTATATGGCGGCTTCTTCCAGTACGAGGCTGTTTTAACAACAGGTAGAAAATCTGTTGTTTACGGTAACCACCATCATTATTAATTAAATAGCTAGGTCTTCTGTATAACTTGATGCAGCTTCTGTGTGAGCACTTGCTGCTTCACCTTGCACTTTGATGTTATGGAGAGGGCTATTTCCTTAAATCTCGTGAACCAACCTCTGCTGGCTTCACACTTTTCTTCTGCAGCTTCCTCACCTCTCAGCTTTCACGGAATTGAGGAGTTAGGACCTTGTTGTGGATTAGGCTTTGGCTTAAGGGAATGTTGTAGCTGGTTTGATGTATCTAGACGACTAAAATGTTCTCCATATCAGCAATAAGGCTGTTTTGCTTTCTTACTGTTACTTGTGTTCACTGAAGTAGCACTTTTCATTTCCTTCAATAACTTTTCCTTTGCGTTCACAACTTCGCTAACTTGCACAAGAGGCCTAGCTTTTAGCCTTTCTGACACGCCTTCCCTATTAAGCTTAATTATTTCTAGCTTTTGATTGAAAGTGAGAGACGTGCAACTCTTCCTTTTGCTTAAACATTTAGAGGCCATTGTAGTGTTATTAATTTGTCTAAATTCAGTATTGTGTCTCAGGGAATGGGGAGGCCAGAGGAGATGGAGAGAGACAGGATAATGGCTGGTTAGTGGAGCAGTCAGGACACATAATGTTAAGTTTGAAAATCGTGAGAATTACCAAAATGTGACAGGGACATGAAGTGAACAAATGCTGTTAGAAAAATGGTGCTAATAGACTTGGTCGACATAGGGTTGCCACAAACATTCAATATGTAAAAAATGCCATATCTGCAAAGCACAATAAAACAAGGTACACTCGTTATAATTAATGTGAATAATTAAGTATGGCACTATTAATGGAACTATTTTCCTGGATTAAACAAAGGGTCTAGAAGGAAAGTTTTCTCTTTGCTTTTATATAATAATAGTTTTGGTTACTGTTATAAATTTTGGAAGCTTAGTAGCATTGGGTTACTTATGGTGAAATATATTTAGTATCTTCTGGATGTAGGTATTACTGATCCAGCAAGTTTTAAGTCAACATTTTTTTTTATATCTGGAATCTCTCTCTGTTCTTTAATTGCTCACATAGATGTAACAGCTATGATTAAAATATAAAGAGCTTGCTTTTTGTGTGTAGTTTGTGGAAGTACATTTGCTATCATTTTTGTCATTTCCTAAGTAATTTCGAAAGTTAAATTTCTCAAGCTTAAAACGGTCGTATTTCACATAATTGATTGTAGAAAACAAGTATAACAAGAATATACTGTTTGTAACAGGAAGATTGATTGCCATCTCCCATCTTTTTTCAGGGGACTCCTGCTTTGTTTTTAATTCAGTTAATTTTCAATAATCTGTTAGCATGTGGTGTAGAAGATGAAAGGTAATTTTAAACAAACTATTTTGTTTATCTTGGAAAGTTTGTCCTGTGATGAATGATATTCTTTTGACTTACTCTAAATTTTTTAAAAATGAAAAAAATCAAAATAAGAGTTGGGATTCTTTTTTTGTCAGTTATTTTTATAACCTTGCTATAATGTAATTAATGTATTTTCGAAGAACGTACAGTTAATGCATAGTTGAAAATTTTTTCCTCCAGGTTTTTTCTCAACCTGGAAACACTTGTAGGCTGTGTTCTTTCTGGTCCAACTTCACCGCTGGCTTTCAGTGACTCTGTCTTAAATGTTATTAATCAAAATGCAAAGCAGTTGAAAAACAAGGAGCATCTTTGGAGAATGTGGAGTATTATAGTCACCCCATTAACTGAATTGATAAATCAGGTATGATATAAGTTAGCTGCATGTTTCCCCCAAATTTAATATCTTCCTTTTTTTCTTCCTTGTTAGAGCACAGGGGTATATGAATAGAAGTTTGTATTTGAATGGAAGATATTGCATGTTTTTTTCTACAGGATTGGTTAATTTTCTACTCTTTAGATTAGTTGATTTCATCATGTTTCTGCCTTATTCAAGAAAGTATAACTTAGTGGGGACTAAACAGTCCATTTTCTCCAGTAATTAGAAAGCCAGAAGGCTTACATGATACATACAGATTCCCCTGTTTATATCTTGGATTCTTTCATTTGTACTATGGGGAATAATATGGGTATCTTGACTAGACTGTATATTCTTAGGATCCCATGGTTGATGGGATCCTATGTTGGTGATTACCTTAAAGCCATATTGTAGTTCCTAAATCATTAATTGTTGAGAGTTGACTAACCCTACGTTTTAATTACTTTATAAAGTGGCAATATTGTCAGCGTATGGAGCTGAAGTTCTGTCACTATTAATAGTTCATCAGCTGCTTTATCTGTTCATCAGTCTTTAAATGGAATTATTCTTTGGGAAATAGTCCGTTATAACTCTCAAATGGACTGAAGACTCCAAGGAATTTTTTATGTGGTTATACAGTAGCCCTTATTTTGGCTGCTTGAGCCAACACTCCATTAAACATATTCTTCCTGAAGAAAAAAGTTTATGTTCATAAATAATTTCCAACTGTTTAAAGGATGCTAGAGGCCCTTTTTATAAGTCCTTGCTTGAATCTACCTTCTGTGTATAGTAAAAGATTTTGGAGTCACCTTTGGGGTTCTTTTTTAGGACTTAAAACCAGTGTGTTGTTTCCCAGGGTTGCTTAAAAAATTACCATGAACTGATGGCTTAAATCAATAGGAATTTACTTTTTTATAGCCCTTGAGGCCAGAATTTCAAAATCAAGGTGTTGGCAGGATTGGTTTCTTCTGAAGCTCTGAAGGAGAGTGTGTTCCATGCTTCTCTTAGCTTCCAGTAATTCTTGATGTTCCTTGGCTTGTGGATGCATCACTTCAGTCTCAGCCTCCATTTTCACATGGCATTCTTCAAAGTAGTTTCTGTCTATTCAACTTGCCCGTTTGTTATAAGGATGCCAGTTATTGGATTAGGGCCCACCCTAAACCGGCATGGCTTCATTATTGCATGATTACATCTGCAAAGACCCTATTTCCAAAGTTTGCAGAGGTTAGGAGTTCACCATCTGTTGAACATCTCAACATTGGAGACACAATTCTACTGACTACACATAGTAAGATGTTACTACTTCAGGCTAGAATTAGATGGTAATTTGTCTAACTTCTTCATTATTTTTCTTGTTTCAGACCAATGAAGTGAATCAAGGTGATGCCTTAGAACATAATTTTAGTGCCATCTATTGTGCACTGACTTTACCAATAAACCATATTTTTTCAGCACAAAAAATTCCAGCGGTAAGGCAAAGTTTTACTTGATGAATTTGCATTTTTCTGAAAATATTATGTCACCCTTTATAATGAACCCCTACAGTAATTTTACCTAAAACAAGACTTTCTTATGACCTATAATCAGCTTAGGAGAAAGGAAAGTGGTGAAGGAAGAGAGAAGTTCCTCTTGACCTTTGATAATTGTTGGTATTGTGGCATTATTACAGTTTTTCAGTTAGAGCTCTGTGGAGGTGGGCAAACTCACTACCCTATTCTAGTCTCCTCCTTGACACCTATAAATGTTACCGTGTTTTTAAAATGTTAAAGATGTATTCTGTTAGGTGTTCTGATGTGTAGATGTGTTTTCTAAATTTCTTTTTTATTGTTACTAGGCCACCATGAAGACCTTACTTAAAACTTGGTCAGAATTATATAGAGCATTTGCTCGCTGTGCAGCTTTGGTGGCAACTGCAGAGGAGAATTTGTGCTGTGAGGAACTTTCTTCCAAGATAATGTCCAGTTTGGAAGATGAAGGCCTTTCAGTGAGTTTATCCTGATACTGACCTTTTTTGCATGTAAAGGATTCTTTTCAAGTAAATAGAGATAACATTTGTGAACTGTCATTTACTAATGCTTTTAGTTTATAAGTAATGAAGTTAGTGTATAAAACGAGTAACAGCTTTGCAAAAAAGTTTTGTGTCTTTGGACTCTAAGGTCCATGTATCAGGACCATTTAACAGTGATGTGATTTTACTACTCTGTTGTGTGTCTGTGCCATTCTAGATGACCCGTACAAGGACCTTACTGTCCTGGACCTTGCTTTATCATATCTGTTAGCTCTTTAAAGTCTATCCTCTAGAAGTTTGTAGATCTAAAAATGTAGGTTCCTATTCACTCCTTTCCCTTATTCTATAAAAAGAGCAACAGCTGCTGTCAGCAGTTTGGTATGTATCATTCTAGAATAGACCTCTTTCTTTCTACCCATAAGTTACATATTTATGCTCACATATGTACATGAATACAGTGTTCTTGCCAGTTGAAATTTATTTATTACTCTGAAGAATGTTTTTTTCCATCTAAAAAGATAGATTTTCTAGCTCTTAATAGTGGTTACCCCTACAGAGAAGAGTAAAAGTATTTATAATCTCTTTTTTAAAATATTGGCATAATTCTGATTATGGTATTTTGGTACTATAGTATTTGTCAGAGCGACTTTAAAAATGTAAATCAGATTAAAACACTTCTGTAGCTTTTTGTTGCATTTGGAGTAAAAATCTGAACTGCTTACAACTGCCCTTGAAGCTTGTGCTTCCTTCTTCAAAGAATCTTATTTAATTAGTCTTGTTAATTTCTATCTGAGCATCTTGTCATCAGAATCGTTTGTGTACTTCATTCTGTAACTTCCCCCCACGCTCCATGAGGTTAGGGACTTTCTGTCTTGTTGATGTATATCCCTGGCTTTTATCTGGCCACCTAGACAGTGAATTTGTTGAAGGCTTTTATAATTGTTAGGGAGAAGCTTGACCCTCAGTTTTCACCTTTAAATTATTGTCTTGGGTAGGCTTACATCTTTATTCTCTTCTGCAAGAAATGTAGAATATATCAAGTTTTATAAAATACCCTGTCGGGATTTTGTCATTAGTTGGTTATATTGCATTTATAGATTAATTTGGAAAAGAATTTACATCTTTATAATGTTGAGTTTTTCTATTAAGGAATATTTATTTAATTCTAAACTTAACCAAGCTTGCTTGATTTTTTTGGAAGTTTTAAAGCTGTTTTTCAGCTGTTATGTATGGTCTCTTTGCTGCCCATATTTGGTTGCTGCTGGAGTATATGAGATCTGTTGGTAATGTGCATTTCTGTATGTTAAACCAAACTTGTGTCCTTGAGAAGGGCACTTCTTGGTCACAGTGAAAATCTTTTAAAACATTGTAGATAAGTGTTTTAAAATTTTTTGCGTATATCTTCATTAGTGAGATTGGAGTTCGTCATTGTCCAATTTTTGTATTTTGGGAATAACACACATGTATGTGACTGATAATTCCTTGTCAAATATGTAACTAAGTAATTAGTTACAATTTTTAGGTTTCAGAAAATTTTTTATCAGTTTTGAAGATACTGTTCATTTGTTCATTTCTGTAACATTTTTTTCATTTTTACAAAATATGCATCTAAGACTTATTATTTTTCTTACTGCTACTGTTACAAATGCATTGTTTGATACTAATTTTTTAAAATAATTTTTAAAACATTTATTTATTTTGGCTGCACCAGGTCTTAGTTTTGGCATGCGGGAATCTTTTAGTTGAAGCATGGTATGCGGGCTTCTTAGTTGTGGCATGTGAACTTAGTTGCAGCGTGCACGTGGGATCTAGTTCCTCGACCAGGGATCAAAACCAGGCCCCCTGCATTGGGAGTGTGGAGTCTTACCCACTGGACTACAGGGAAGTCCCACTAATTTCTAATTTTTTTGTTATTAACCTCTTTTTTAGTTTGTAAAGTTTTTGGGTTTTCCTCTTGCCTTTAGAATTTAGACATTTCACCATGGTGTGTCTTGAGGCATCTTTTAAACTGTTTTAAGTACTTGGTAGACCCTTTCAATCTAAAGAGCTGTGCCTTCATCTCAGGAAGAGTGCTTAGATCTTCAGGTGTCATCTTCTATGTCTGTTACTTTTCTTTCTTTATATCTGTTTGTGTTTTGCTTTATTTTTGGTACTGATTTCTGGGACCGTGATATTTCTGTTTCCATTCTTTGTTTAAATGCTGAGGTGTTTTATAGTAGTTTTATTTTTACATTTATGTTTTTAAGTGGATATGATTTCCTCTTTGAAGATAGTAGTTTTTTTCTGTTTCTGTTACTACCTCTTTCCTCGTGGATTAGTTCTACTGGTATTTAGCACACCTTCTTCATATTTGTCAATAAAGGTTAATATTGAACAATATTGGTAGCTGGAATGTGTTTTCTAACCCAGGAGAGATCCCCTGTTTTTCTGGCTTTGATAGCCAATTGTAGTTACAAGCAAGCTTTGCCTTGTAATTGTGAGCAAGAAGGAAGCACTGGAGCTTTAACATCTTTTCTATATGGATGTGTAGGTTATCATCTGTACTGAACCTTCCATGTGGTTTTCTTAGGTTAACTGGGGGCTCTCCCTTCCTCCTCTTGGTCCTTAACACTGACTGGGGGAGGTTGTCTTTAGTGGCAGACATGTGAATTAGTCCAGTGAATTGGACAAGTGAAAGGTAATGGAGAATAAAAGCAGAGCAACTGTATTATAGAACTTTAAATTTCAGTAGTCTTTTAATTACCCATTTGATTTTTATAATGACCATCATATCTTTTTCTCAGAACCCTCCCTGTGTCTTCTGTTACTCAGTTTCTTCTCGGAAAGCTCACTATTTTTGAGGTGTTCTTTGACTCATGGTGCTGGGATTTCCTTTGTTCTATTTTCAGTCTCCCTTGCACCCCTGTCTTTTTTTTTTGTGGTACACGCCCTCTCACTGTTGTGGCCTCTCCCGTTGCGGAGTGCTCCGGACGCGCAGGCTCAGTGTCCATGGCTCACAGGCCTAGCCGCTCTGCGGCATGTGGGATCTTCCCGGACCGGGGCACGAACGTATGTCCCCTGCATCGGCAGGCGGACTCTCAACTCCTGCGCCACCAGGGAAGCCCTGCCCCCCGTCTTTAAAAAAAGTTTCCAGAAAAATGTCTGATGCTTCTAAGGGTTTATTTTTATTTCATTTGGATTTGAGGAGGGAGGAGGAAAGGGTATCGGGGAGCTTTAGCAACATTTCACATTTTGTTTCTGCTGGGTTTAGTGAACACTTTTGTAATTTTGAAGAGAAATTTGGTAAAGAATCTTAAGTTTGAACCTAGCTCTTCCATTTTCAGTTTATTGGTTTATATGCTGAGTTTTATGGGCATCTTAAAGCTGAATTATTTTCCATAAATATTGAGAAACAAAAAAAAGGTATAGTACTTGGCACACAGCAGTTAACTGGGAAATATTCATAACCATATACTTAATGTACCTTAAATGGTATAAGCTATGACGTGTGTTACTATATGTTATATGTGGGAGTTAGTCTTATATTTTTGTTCATGCTTATACTTTATATAAACCATGCCAGTAGTTAAAAGATTCTAATATAATACTTAACTATTCTTTCCTAGAATTTATTGTTCTTGGATAGGATCACTCATATTATTACTGTAATGGTTGATTGCATCGACTTTTCACCATATAATATTAAGTATCAGCCCAAAATTAAATGTAAGTATTTTATTTGCTTACCTTATATATCATAAACATGGCTGTCTGAACTGTTGTCAGGGCAAATCCTAATAGCTTTTCCCATCTCATTTTACCTACTTTTGATGCTGTGTAACCATGTTAGTTACTATGCTAGAAGCTCACATGCTTGCTCTCTTTCCTTCTGTGTGTGTGTCTCTCTCTCACCCTCCCCCCCAATCTAACGCCTTTTTATGATGCAGAAACATAAATATTGTCCTATTTAGAGATTGTCTAATAATACAAATGATTTTACTTCATCTGGTACAAGGGATTATGTGGACAAAAAACTTGGACATTTGTTAAAATGTTCTTATTTGGTAGCCTGATTTGAAATAATCATTAAATTGACATTCAACTGCATAGAAAATCGTGGCAGTGATTAATCAGTTATGGTTTTACAGGAAATTTAAAATGATGCTAAAAGTTTAACTCAATTTTTTACTCCATAAAATTGGACAATTGAAATCATAACAAGTTGTCTTATTTTTATAACTATGTTCCTTGGTTAATTCTAAATTATGTTGTAATAAATACTGAGCTATTTTATTCTACTAAGTGGTTCTTTGAACTTATATATTTCTACCAGTGATTATATATTTTCATACTGTATAGGAAAGAACCTTCCAGTAATGAAAAATGTGGATGTTTAAAGGTTACTTTTCCTGTTGAAAGATTGAGAACATACTCAGTTTTCTTTTCTTTTGGGTTTTTTTTTTTAAGGCTCATATCCTTCTTTTTTTTTTTAATTTATTTTATTTGTTTATTTTTGGCTGCATTGCGTCTTCATTGCTGCGTGCGGGCTTTCTCTAGTTGGAGCGAGCAGGGGCTACTCTTTGCTGCGGCGTGTGGGTTTCTCATTGCGGTGGCTTCTCATTGCGCAGCATGGGCTTTAGGTGCGCGGGCTTCAGTAGTTGTGGCATGCGAGTTCAGTTGTTGTGGCTCGCAAGCTCTAGAGTACAGGCTCAGTAGTTGTGGCATGCGAGTTCAGTTGTTGTGGCTCGCAAGCTCTAGAGGACAGGCTCAGTAGTTGTGGCACACGGGCTTAGTTGCTCCATAGCATGTGGGATCTTCCTGGAACAGGGATCGAACCCGTGTCCCCTGCATTGGCAGGCAGATTCTTAACCACTGTGCCACCAGGGAAGTCCCTCAGTTTTCTTTTAATAAGATCTATCCTTGATGAATTAGTGTAAAGATTACTAGAACATAAAATATCTTTAGGGTTTTTTGGGGGGGGGAGTTTTTGGGTTTTTTGGGGGGTGTTTCAGTTTTAAATAGTAATGTAGAGAAAGATGTTATGTGACTAAAGTGTATTACAGGTCAGAGCATCCCAGCCTTGATGCTACAGAAGTGGATGTGCTTGGATTTTTTGTTTTTAATCTCAGCCCCCTTTTGGGCTGAGCAACACTTAATCTGATTACCTCTTAGTCCAAAAATAAAATTCTCTAAATATCTTAACTATAAAGGTTATATAACAGATGATATCAGAAATTATTTTGTGAGCCACCGAAGTTTGATAAGGCAAGACGATGAGCTCCAGGTAGACATAATTTTACCTATTTTGTTACTTATGAAAAATTAGAATTAACTGAATATCCATTCTATCCATGATCTGTAAACCCAGAATTAGAAGTCTTTTGTCTTCATTCCTTGTCTTGCAAGAGGTGTTCTTGCTGTTTAAATTTATGGAAACTAGGGGAGATTTCTAAAAGCTGCCAGCAAAAGTTGAGGAGGAGAGGAAACAAAAATTAGAACTAGTTGAAAGAAAATTATTATTATTCATAAATATGCATAAGGATCACTTTGAGAGTTTTTGGATAACTTTTATTTTGTAATTTGTTTTAGAGAAACATTGCAAAAGTTATACACAGACACTAAACATTTTTTTTTTTTTTTTAATGTTGAGCCTTCTTTTAATTTATTTTTATTTTTGGCTGTGTTGGGTCTTCGTTTCTATACAAGGGCTTTCTCTAGTTGTGGTAAGCGGGGGCCACTCTTCATCGCGGTGCGCGGGCCTCTCACTGTTGTGACCTCTCTTGTTGCGGAGCGTCTCCAGACGTGCAGGCTCAGTAGTTGTGGCTCACGGGCCTAGTTGCTCCGCGACATGTGGGATCTTCTCAGACCAGGGCTCGAACCCGTGTCCCCTGCATTAGCAGGCAGATTCTCAACCCCTGCGCCACCAGGGAAGCCCAACACTAAACATTCTTTACTCAGATTCCTCAGTTATCAGTTGATTGCTTTTGTCTTATTATTTTCATCCCCCACTCCCCTTTATACTTTTTATTTTTATTTCCTGGAACCATTTCAAAGTACTTGTAGACAAGTCTTTGATCTAGAACATTTCCCAAGTCTTGTCTTTCACGACCTTTAAAAGTGAAGAGTACAGGGCTTCCCTGGTGGTGCAGTGGTTAAGAATCCACCTGCCAAAAAAAAAAAAAGAATCCGCCTGCCAATGCAGGGGACACGGGTTCGAGCCCTGGTCTGGGAAGATGCCCACGCGCCAGCCACAACTACTGAGCCTGTGCTCTAGAGCCCGTGCTCCACAACAAGAGAAGCCACTGCAGTGAGAGGCCTGCACACTGCAACAGAGTAGCCCCTGCTCATCACAACTAGAGAAAGGCTGTGCGCAGCAATGAAGACCCAAGGCAGCCAAAAATAAATAAATAAATTAAATAAATTAATTTTTTTAAATTAATAACTCTTTTTTTTAAAAAAGCAAAGAATACAAATAAAGTTACTTTCTGAGCGTCTCTCAATTGGGCTCTGTCAGTATTTCCTCAAGATTAGATTGAGATTTCATTTCTTCACTGGGATACTACAGAAGTATATTTTTCAGTGCATTATGTCAACAGGCACACAAGTCAGTTTGTCCCATTACTAATGATGTTATTAACATTTACTATTTGGTTAAGATGGTATCTGCCAGGTTTTCCACTGTAAAGTTAATTAGTAAATACTTATAATTAATAAGTTAATGTTTTGTGACAGGTACATTGAGACTGTGTAAATATCTTGTTAACCCAGCATACTTTTACCCATGAGTTTTTCAGCCACTGATGCTTCTTGCTTAAAACACTATGATGTTTCCCAAAGTGGTAGTTCATGTTGTTTCATTTAATTACGTTACTTTGTATCAAGGAGTTTATCTCCTTTGCTTTAATTACATTAATTCTAAAAGCTGTCCCCATTTTAATTATTTATCTCATTATGTTCCCATAATAAACCATTCTACAATTATTTATCAAGCCACTAAGCACCAGACACAGGTGCAAGTGACATCCTAATGTAAGATATAGCTTCCTTTGTCCCCTATTTATTTTGTTTTTATCAGCATGGATTTCTGTTATTCAGTAGGCTATAATTTATTTCTATTAAAATTTAATGTTCTTGTTGGCATCTATTAACCTTTTCATATGTTTCCATTATTCTTTGAGAACTTTGACATAAGATGTTTATATTTTTCCCTGCCTCAGCCTGGAACTAGCCATATCTCCAAGGAATATGGTTCCTTTTAGCTGAGAATGGCATTTAGAAACCAAAATCTGTTCATTGCTATTAAGGTGTCACTGCTTCTGGATCTCTGAGTGGACAGAGGTGGGAAATACATTGGTGTGTTTGTGAACTACACAGTTATGTTTCTCTAGAATTACTTTCAGTTATTTTCTCATATAAGGTTTATTCTAGTCTTGGATATCCCCTTTCTCTATTTACCTGCCTCAGCATATATACTGTTTGATCAGTCTCTTGTATGTAACTGCTCCCCTGACTATGGGCCGTCTTCAGCCTCAACATACTAGCCAAGAATTTCTGGGTGGCCTTTCCAATTTAAATTATTCATGTATGGAAAACTGATTCTAGGGAAGAAGGTTGACTTCCTTTCAGTAGCAACACTTGTTTTTCATTTCACCACATGATATTTTTAATTAATAAGCATTAGAGTTTTCTCTTAAATCTGAGATATCTTAACCTTAAAAGAATGGATTCTTTGAGGGAAACAAAGGTAATTTTGGAATAGGTACGATTTTCTTGAAAGACATAATGGGTTTAGGTAAACCCCTGGAGAGAGATGGAGTCTAAGAAGGATGCAAAGGAAAGTTGGACAGATACATCGTTTTCTTTCTTTCTTTTTACTGATATATACAGGTTTAATGATACAGTGCTCTTCACAGACGGCTACAGAGACTGTAAACTATTATCCAGAAACATACAATCATACAACACAGACCACTTAGCCAGATATAAAATAAACTGGCTTCTTGTAACTACCCTGTAAACACTGCAGCCCTTCTTCCATCCAAAATTGACCCTAATCTCACATGAAAACAGTTATTGTAGAGGAATCAGAAACCCAGCTTTGTGGCCAAAAGTAAAAACCAAAGGAAACATAGCAATTCAGTGGTTAACTGGTGAAAGCAGGAAACCTGGTGCCCTTCACTGCGCTGCTTTGCTCTTCTTACTCTTGCTCTTTTTGTCCCTCTTCTTCAGCCCATCCATGTTAGCTCTCAATAGGTTTGAATAAGCCATCTGAAACTTATTCACTTCTTTGGAGCTCACCACAGTGCTGATCTTCTTTTTCCAATCAGTAGCTCTTAACAGACACTTGTTGTCTGAGGACTCAAAGCCCTCCGCAGAACCCTTCCTTGGAATGGGTTTAGTTCGACCATCATCAGGTGGAGGAAGGTACGGGAAGGCGGGGACGCGCGGCAGACAGACTCTGCCTGTGCGCCCAGTCACTGGGCACCCGGGCCGGGGCATCGCTCGGCTTCCCAGCTCCCTTCCGGCCTTGCTGTTTTTTTTTTTTTTTTTAAGGATAGTTTTTTAAAGGAAGATTTAATATTGCTTTAAATTCATATAACTCATCTGTCTTATCCCTTTATATATGAAAGTAATTGGTTCCAAGGTTTTTATAGGTAAAACTTATAATTTATGTGAAAACATAATTTTTTCTGTTAATGGAGAATAAGCTTGAATTCAAGCTGTTGTATCGATAAAGTAAGTTCTTGCCTATAAAGTGTGTTATATATTGAAGGTGATGGGAGCTTTAAAAAAAAAAATTGAAATAACAGCATGTTCTGTGAATTTAATTTAGTATGCTTTGTGCTTTTATTTTTTCTGTTTGAAAAGTAACATTTCTAAGTGTTATCCTAATGAACTTTTTCTTTTTCCTAGTTAGAAAAGCTACTAGGAGAAATTATTGCTTGTCTACACGTCAGCTACACTGGGACTTACGACAGTGAACTTCTTGAACAGATCACGCCATTATTATGCATAGTATTTTCACACAAGAATAAACAGATTAGAAAACAAAGTGCTCAGTTCTGGAATGCCACATTTGCTAAAGTGACGATGTTGATTTATCCTGAGGAGTTAAAGTATGCTAACAACAAAACTCTTTTATACAGTTACTCTGTTCTGATTATGTATTGACATTTTGGTTTTAACATAAAATTTCCTTATGAGGAATCATTGCAGAGGATTTCTTAGTTGAAATATTATTATTTGGAGTACATGGTGATTATTAAAATTATCTGACCCTTTGCTTTGGTCCTTAGAGTAACCTTAGTTTTAGGAACATAAAAAGCAATTTCAGATTATCCTTAACAAAAGAAATTTCCAGCAAAAGGCAGGAAATTGGTGGCTGTTAAGTGACATGTACTTAATGTAACAGTCTACTTTTGCTCAAAATTTTATGATTAAAATTTGGAAAATTGGAAAACTTTTTAAAGAATAAAATTCAGAAACTGAAGAGTTTAGTGAAAAATTCAAATATTGTCTGTAATTTCTCCCAGTTTTATGTTATGTGGAGTAAAAAAGTCTTTAAGTTGGCTGTATTTTGCCACTTTAAAATTATAATTAAAGTGTTCTTGTTAATGTGTCATCAGTACTGCTTAATTAAGGCATATGTATTTATGTACTTTTTTGAAGACCAATACTGAAACAAGCCAAACAAAAATCTCTGCTTCTGTTGCCTGGTTTGGAAAATGTTGAAATTATTGAGGAATCCAGTGGACCATATTCAGATACAGTAAGTTGTGTGTTGGGGGGGGGGGGGCGTTGTTTACTTTTGCATGATGTTTGAGTAGTTCTTTTATTGCGTTTCAGTGTAGTTTTAAAAAGGACAAAAGCTTAGAATGTTTTACTGAAGTGATAAACAAGTAAAACCTGAACAGAAGTGTTCCGTAACAGTTTTCCATAAAGTTAGTTGTGTGGCCTAGAAAACTTATGAATTAAGGGCAGTTTCACCATGGAGTCTCATTTAAATAATCTCTGGTTCTTGTTCATTAACGATCTTTTTTATTTAACTATGGCACCTCGTATATTGTTTTGCAAAGGTTGGAATTATTGAAATATATGGTTAAATGTTGCTTTATATAAACTGGGAATACTAGTTACTAATCCCTGTGTAAGCAAGAGCTACACTTCATTTTCTCATTTCTTTGCATTGAATCTCATTCATTCTGCCAGAGAAACACATCCTTGATATCACATTATCCATTTGGACCAAGGTTACTTTGGCTAATAGTACTTGATTACTGTCTAAAGATTAAGGAATAAAGATAGAAGCACTATGTATATATACTCATCAGGTAGAACACCCTTAAGGCACTTTTTTCCTATTCAACAACAAATGGAGTCTCACTATTTTTTGTTTAGAACCTTAAGAGAAAAAGTGTTATAGCTAGCTAAATGCTCTTACTTAGTTTTGGTTTTTGGGTAAAATAAAAATTCTTATCAGATAATTATCTAGACTTGTTTAGACTCCTTCAGTGTAATTTGGCCTGAAAAAGCCATATATTCTGTTGGGAGGGACCTGATAGTATTTTCTGTCATGTATATTTTATTGTTTAAAGTTTTATGGCTTTGGTTTTTCTTCTAAAACAATTTCCAGTAATAAGAGGGGTATTTGAGTTCAATAATTCGATTCATTTTTATAGTGTTTATTTGATATATCTTATTTTCAGGATGCAAAACAACTATTGCTATATAAGTTGGAGACAACAAATCTTTGCTGTTACTGCATTAGACAGTGGCTTTCTTTGACATGATCTTAGTAGATATGAATAGTCAAAAGAAATTTGAAATATTGATTAGACTGTAATTATCAAAATGTGAAAAGTATAAATAAAAAACATTTGCACATAATGAAATTGTTTTACTTTTACAAAAACAGACAGAAAATTCACAGTTAAATATGAAGATAAGTGGCATGGAAAGAACCTCAAGTGGAAAAAGAGATTCTTTTTTGGCACAAACAAAGGATACAAAAGACAATATGAAACCACCAGCTAAAGTATGTTTTTCAAAGTGTATTTAATAGAACTTTTAAAATTAAAGTATGTGGTAGCTTGCAAATATACAACTTCTGATTGGAAGAAAAACCTGTTAAACACTAAATAAAAGATGGGATTGTAGGGAAATAGTAAAGTGTGGCCTGGGAAGACTATTAGCCTTGGGAGATGATTACTTCTTAGTAAAGTTAAGTCTGCATAACACTGAGCATTTGTTTAGTATAGTTACTCGAGGCAGCAGCCCCCTTGAGATGGAATGAAACTAAATAAGATTAACTATAACATAGGTAGCATGAAAGGAGAATGTTTTAGAACTTCTGTTATTGAATAGGAAGAGAATGCATCCACAAGACATCTGTTGTAAGCTCACATATAAAACTAAATATCTAGTAGCTAGTGACCAATTAACCAATTTTCAGATAATCTTCCAGGATCTCCAGTAAAGGAGTGTTCTGGAATCTTGAGACCATGGCCCTGGCAAAATGAAAGAAATACGTTATTTTTAAAGAATAACTTTGACACAGTCTTGTAGCAACTGAAAAGTAGAATGAACAACTGTGAGAATGAGCAACTGAAAAGTAGAATGAACAACTGTGCTGAAAATTTGTAAAAATGACATTATGGTACCAATATTATTGGTATATAGGACATATTATTTTGGCACCTTTTACTTAATTTGAGTAGTCTGTGCTTCAACTTGAAACTGCAGATATACTTTCCTCCTGCCAAAACACTTGATTTCTGTGTGTTGGCCTGAAAAACATTTGCCCATGCTTTTTTGGTAAGCACACATTTGCCTACATTTTTTTTTTTTTAAAGGAAATGGAGATCCATTGTTTGTTTTTTTTAAAATAAATTTATTTATTTTATTTATTTATTTTTGGCTGCATTGGGTCTTCACTGCTGCACGCTGGCTTTCTCTAGTTGCAGCGAGCGGGGGCTACTCTTTGTTGTGGTGCGTGGCCTTCTCATTGCGGTGGCTTCTCGTTGCAGAGCACAGGCTCTAGGCGCATGGGCTTCAGTAGTTGTGGCTCGCGGGCTCCAGAGCACAGGCCTCAGTAGTTGTGGTGCACGGGCTTAGTTGCTCCGTGGCATGTGGAATCTTCCTGGACCAGGGCTCAAACCTGTGTCCCCTGCATTGGCAGGTGGATTCTTAACCACTGTGCCACCAGGGAAGTCCTTGCCTACTTTTTAAAGAGGTATAATAATTTTTATTTTCTGAGTATTTAGTAGAGGCAGAGTGAAAGTTACGGACATGGTACTAATTGTTAGTTATTAACCAGGAATATTGTATGAGTTTGAACTTCAAACTTCCTAGTCATTATCAGAAACCTTTATCAGAGTGCCCGAAGAGAGATTGATTGAAGTATTGGAAAATAATTTGGAAACTCAAAATGCGCATTAACGTTTTCAATTTGCAGTTGAAACTAGAGTCTTCAACTCCAAAAGCAAAGAGTGAAATGCCTTTGGAAGAAGAAAAGTCTACTGACTTTGTGTTTATACCTCCAGAAGGAAAAGAAAGAAAGGAAAGGATACTAACTGAACACCAGAAGGAAGTACTCAAAACAAAGAGGTTTGTAGTACTTTAATCTTGAATAGAGTATTCCATATTTACATTTAGATTTCATGCGGCAAACCATAATTTTGAGTTTATAACTAAGATACTGTGTATTCTGTGCTGCTATATTTTAAGTGTCAAAAAGATAGACTGCATAACTATATTTCATAATGTATAAGGCTGCCTTGAAATGCGCTAAATGTTTCTAAACAATTCCTTTATTGAGGTATGGGAGGAAAAGGTAGGGGAGATGGTTTCATGGAAAATCTGGAAGCACTTAAACCTTGATTTTTTATTATTCTTAAAATGTAACTAGATGTAGAATTGTAAGTTTAATTTCTAGTTGTAGGAATATCAGATATTGAAGTTGCTTATAAAAAATCCTTTTCAGGTGTGATATTCCTGCCATGTATAATAATCTGGATGTTTCACAAGATACTTTATTTTCTCAGTATGGTCAGGAAGAGTCTATGTAAGTATGGAAGTTGTTGAAGTAACTGGTTTTCTAATTTTTAATTAACAGTATTCTAATTTATGCAGTTATTTATTTCAGGGAAATTCCTACTTTAACTGAAAAATCCAAGGAAGATTCCAAGATGATATTTAAGGTATATTTGGTATTTCATATTTTGGGGTTTTTAGAATCACCCTTCCATTATTATGGAGTCTCTTATATTAATGTTAAGATTTATTGTATAATCTCTTAACTTTCCTTAGCAGACTTTAGCAGAATTATAGTCATTATATGTGTGGGTCTGCATCTGTGTGTGAGTGCATGTGTGTTTAAATGTATTTGGCTTTATTGAATACTTACAATTGGAAACATAAATTAATGGGCATCTACCATCACCTTTGGAAAATTTGCAAAATATTGAAAGTCACATTGCCCTTTGAATTACTAAAGCTTTACACAAAAATTTCCCCAGAAAGTCAGACTTGTTTGCTGGTTAATCTATATGTATATGTACATTTCTGTGCAGGAGGAACAAAAGGAGAGTGACATTGTCATTCCTCAACATGTCATGGAAAACTGTGGTATGGATGAACACCTTGAAAAGGCTTCCCTTTCGAATAATGAGTGTGGTTCTATTGAGGAAACCAATCCAGAAATACTGAGCAGTAATGATGCCAGAAAAAAGGCTTTAATTGTATCAAAGAAGACGCCAACTGAATGTGCATCTAGTACAGAAAATACATTTGGTGTCAGCAGTAGCTCGGTTTCTAATGCCACTATTTCTGGAACTCCTCCCCCACAGCCTACAAGTCGAAGGCAATCCTTTATTACTTTGGAGAAGTTTGATGGCTCAGAAAATAGACCCTTTAGTCCATCCCCTTTGAATAATATGTCATCAGCTGTTATAGTGAAAAATAATCAGGAAGGCACGGCTAAAACAGATAATCCACCAAAAGCAAAGAAAAGAGAAGTGGCTCTTTCAAAATCTGACTCTGCAAAAACAGTGCATGGGATTAAGAGATCAGTCCGAAGGTCGAGTAAGCCTGAACCAATAGGGAATAAAAAGTCTAAGCCCTTGATGAGATCTGATCAGGAGAAAAGTACTCGGGAATCTGTTGATGGCATGGTAGCCTTAGAAAATAACCCACCTGGTTTGCTTAATCAAACAGAATGTGCATTAGATAATCAGGTTCATCTTTCTGAGTCTTCAGTGGAGTATGAGGATACGATGCTTAAACCAACAATAGAAAATACTGTACTATTAGAAAACAGTACTGTAGAGGAGAAAACCTTAGAAATTAATTTGGAATCCAAAGAAAACACACCCCCAGCCATAATAACAACAGATCAAACAGTAAATGAGGATAGTCATGTTCAGATAACTCCAAATCATAAAACCCTTAGACGATCTTTAAGGCGACGTTCAGAAACAGCAGAGCCAACCACTGATAGCCAAGATAAAGAAAATAATCAAAAAAGGGAAAGACGTAAGGAAGAAGAAAAGACTCTGCAGAGGAGTCCATTGCATGTAAAAGATGATGTTTTACCTAAGCAAAAACTGATTTCTGAACAAACTGTACAGGAAAATTTAATTGAGAAAGGAAATAATTTACATGAGAAGACTTTTGGGGAAACCAGCGCTAATGCTGAAATCGATGAAAATAGAAGAAAGCCAGATCTTGAGACTACTAAATCTGAGGGAGATGGTGCCCAGGACATTGCAGATAAATCCTCTGAGATAACAGTAAGGGGACGAACACGGTATCAAACAAGAAGAGCATCCCAGGGTTTACTTTCCAGCATTGAAAACTCAGAATCTGATAGTTCTGAGGCAAAAGAAGAAGGTTCTAAAAAGAAAAGATCTGGAAAATGGAAAAACAAAAGCAATGACAGTGTTGACATTGAAGATCAAGAAGAGAAAATGGTAAAACAGGAATGTATAAAGGTTGAAAGTCAGACACATGATTATAAAGGGAATTCTGAAGTAGACAAAGATACAAAATCTCAGATCTGTGAAAAAAGAGAAGAAAGTAATACTGTAACTCTTCAAGATTCTACAATATCTTCAGAATTATTACAAGTTTCTGGTGATGTATCAAATACTTATGAGGGAAAAAGTAAAACTAACAAATGTGCAGAACATTCCTTTTCAAATCCTTCTGTACCAGAATCAAATCTAAGGACTAGAAATGCCAATAAAAGATTGCATAAGCGAGATTCTCTAGAAAATAGTGTGGGTGAATCCTCAAAAACAGAAACATCAGACATTTCTTTGCTTTCTGAGAAAACTCTTCAAACACTTGAATGCCAACACAAGAGAAGTAAGAGGGTGAGGAGATCTAAAGGTTGTGATTGCTGTGGAGAAAAATCACAACCTCAGGAAAAGTCATTCATTGGGTTAAAGAATACAGAGAATTATGATGTAAAAGTCAGCGAAACAAAAAAGACAGATGTGCAGACACCTGTAACTATATCAGAAACTTCTAAAGCTGATCTGTATTCAGAAGTAAAACTTTTAGATGAGCATCATAGTGTGAATTTTCATTTGGATCTCAAGGAGGAGAATGATACTATTAATGATTCATTAATTATATCTGAAACCGAGTTGAAAGAAAATACTATTAAAGACTTTCTTCCTTCTGAAATGGTAAATTTTAAAGAAGAAACTTGTGATAGGGATTCTGAGGTAGCAATATCTCTTGAAAGCCAGGAGCCATCTAATAAAAAATGTAAAACTATTGACCCATGTTTGGGTGACTTCAAAGATATTTCACTGGAATGTTTAACTTTGGAGACCAAAGAAGAAAAGCCAGAGGCTATCCCCAAAAAGGAATTGAGTATTATAGAGAACCTTGTTAATGCTGAAGCAAATGCAGAATTAAATCCAGGAGAAGTAGATGCTATGGAATTGAATGCAGAAAATGATAAATCTGAAGCTAGCTTCTCTAAACAAAAGAGTGTCAAAACTGATATTTCAGAGGAAGAGGTAACAGAGAAAAACAGTCAAAGTACGGATGCACCTGAAGAACTCAGTGCTGATGAAGCAATAGCTGTGGAATTTAATTCAGGTATTGGTCATTCTGATAATACCGCACCTGTAAAAGTGAGTGCTCAGTTAGAGATTTCTGAACAAATAGCAGTTGGGGAACTAGACAGAGGAAGTGATGAATCTGATCCAGGCTCATCTGGAGAAATGAATGCTGAAATGGAAAATTGTGAAGAAACAGTGATTGGTGAGGTGACTACTGAAACTGACCGTGTCAATGAAACAGAGGATGAGGACTTAACTACCAAAGCCTCTAAGCCTATAGAAGCTGAAACAAAGAGATTGAATGCAGAAATCGATAGTTTTGTTCCCAACACACTTGAGATGAGCTCTGAAGAAGGAAAGGTTGACTCTAATAAAACTGAAACAAATACTGAACCTAATAAATTTGAGGAAACAAAATTAGGTGACAGTCAGATGGTAGCAGGAAATGATGGAATTTTACCGGAAGTTCACCATATTTCAGAGAAAGTGGAGGAGACACCACAACCTCTGACAGCTGAAACAGCTGTTTCTGAACTGGTATCAGAAGACAATAATACATCTCCTCAAAAATTAAAGGATGTTGATCCTTTACTCATGTCAGCAAATGACAGTCCTAGTGGCATGCAGACACGCTGTGTCTGGTCTCCTTTGGCTTCTCCATCCACCAGCATTTTAAAGAGAGGACTAAAAAGACCCCAAGAAGATGAAAGCTCATCACCTGTTCACAAGGTAGGGGGATTGAAGCTGAATATTAATGAGTCCATGTTTAATTGGAATATTTTGGCCATATGGTGATGATACCTGGTGAATGACAGAATATTAGGTTTATATGACCATTCATTTTGAACATTTACCATGGTGGCTAGGGAAAAGGGCAGGTAGAAGGAAAGGTTGAGAAAGGAGACTGAAGCCCTTTAAATTTATTTTATTTATTTATTTATTTAATTTATTGCTTGCTTGCTGCGTTCGGTCTTTGTTGCTTCCCACGGGCTATGTCTCGTTGTGGTGAGCGGGGGCTACTCTTGGTTGCAGTGCATGGGCTTCTCTCTCTGGTGGCTTCTCTTGTGTGGAGCACGGGTTCTAGGCCTAGCAGGCTTCAGTAGTTGTGGCACGTGGGCTCAGTAGTTGTGGCTTGCAGGCTCTAGAGCGCAGGCTCAGTAGTTGTGACACACGAGCTTAGTTGCTCCGTGGTGTGTGGGATCTTCCTGGACCAGGGCTCGAACCCGTGTCTGCTGCATTGGCAGGCGGATTCTCAACCACTACACCACCAGGGAAGTCCCTGAAGCCCTTTAGATATTCCTTTATTTCAGGGCACTAAGCTACAGATCTTCATACAACCATCACCATTGTTCACTTTTTGAAAACTTTAGATAATCTCTCATGGTGATTTTTTTTCTGCTCTTCGTATCATAATATATGAGGAAACACTTAGAAACTGATAAAGTAGCTTTAGTTGGCACTTACTATGTACTAGGACATTATGCTGTTTCACATTTAAGTATTTATATAAACTTATTTTCACACCTTGTCTAATTAAAAAGAAAAAAAAATCTTTTTAGGCTGTGCCTTCATTAATTTCTGGATATGATTTCATTTGTAATTATTTTGTTTATGTCCCCATTTTCTTCACTAAAGTTTATCTACTTTGGTTTGTAAACATATGGATTACCTATGTATCTGTTTTAACCCTGGCCCTGTGACTTGCACATAATTTGTTGAATAAATACAATTTAGAAAGGAAAAGTTGCATGTGCTTACATAACTTGTCCTCTCTATCAAAGTAGATGTTTTGAAAAAGTACAATGTAGGCATTCCTTAACTTAATTTTGAAACTGAACCTACCGTTTACTGTAGGACACATGTGTTTATGTATACAAACGTGTATATATAAATATAATTATACTGGCACTTAATTTTGCCTTTAGTCAGCACATTTTGAAGACTTCCCCAAGATATACTGAAAATTCTCATATTGAGAATTCAGAGCTTAGTTCTTGGGAAGACTTAACACCACTTGAGGTTTTTTCAGTTTGGTCTTGGTTTGCTTTTGTTTTGAGGCTCTTACTATTATTATTTTTTAAGTTTAAATAGGCCATAAGGTAAAATGCATTTGATTTCTTCAGTATACTTTAGATTGTTAATATCAGTTAACTAGTCATGTTTTGTTCCATAGTAGCTCATTTAATTTTTATTTAGGCAACAGTACAGCATACAGTAATTTTCTGTAGCAGATATGTACAAAATCTGCCCAGTCTTTTGGGAATCAAGACCAGGAGGCATTTATATACATATTTAATGGTTTAAGTGCTCTTTTGTGTGCTTAGATAGCTGAAAGAGTGAATAAAGAGTTTAGAAGAGGCCAAAATGACTTCAAGCTGGGCTAAGAAAGACAAAAAAAAGCCACCCAATTGCTGACTCTTGGACCCTCAAAGAGTTAAGAACTGAGCTTAGTAAGATATACCAGAGGCCAGTTAGTACTGTCTCTGCCTCTTTACATTGTTCTTTACAGTCCATAGTAAGCCTGTAAGGTTAATAGAATTTGATTATACAATTTTAACTGTCACATGCAATTTCATTAAGTTTCTGCTGTTATCCTTCTTTCACTCTCCTTGTTGCTGTATTATGCAGTTTAGACTGTAGATAATTGGAATGACCCTTGGTCTTGAGTAATATCTGTGAAAGCAGTCACCAGGAAGAACTACAACTATGTGCAGTTGGCTTCTAGTGAACTAAATTAAGCTTCACATTCTGTTTTTGGCTAACCTTATAATGAGAATTTACAGTGTTGTGGGTTTTTTTTTAACTTTTAATTTTGTTAAATAAAAACATGACCTATGTTTTCAGGTTCGCCGTGTCTCCTTTGCAGATCCTATATACCAGGCAGGATTGGCAGATGACATTGATAGGCGATGCTCTATTGTTAGGTGCCATTCTTCAAATAGTTCTCCCGTAGTAAAAAGTGTTAAAACTTCACCTACTGCGCAATCTAAGGTAAGCTGTAGGCTTTAAAAAATACACATGCAGACAGAATTGTGTTGGGTAATTTGTCTTAAAATTAACTAAGACACAAAACTTATTTGGTTTGGTTTATTGTTCTTTTGTCTGCTTACTTGGTAAGCAGACAAGAGGTGGTAAGAGGCAATGATGATCCAGCAAGTCATTGATCCAGTAATACTGTTACATTTTACATTTTCTGAAAAATTTAAGACATTACTGCAGGCTTAAGTTGTGAAAATAGAGTTGTAAAATTTACAGTTATCTAGGGTTCTGAGTTTTTTTTTTCTCCTTTCTTCTATCTAGCATAATACTACTTCAGCCAAAGGATTTCTGTCCCCAGGATCACGTAGCGCTAAATTTAAGAGCTCAAAGAAGTGTTTAGTAAGAAGTGCTTTAGTTTTCATGCAACTTTATATTTTCATGTTCAGTCAGGTGACCTCTATTTAACAGCTTTTGAAATTTATTCTAAGATTGCAGAAATGTCTAAGGAATCTGTGCCATGCCCAACAGAAAGTGTTTACCCTGCTTTGGTGAACTGTGTAGCACCAGTTGACATCATTTTACCTCAGATTACGTCCAACATGTGGTAAGTGGTTATTTAGGCTTCTGGCTTATACCTAGAGATGCCACTTACTTAAGAGGGATATTTAAATGATCAAGGTTCTCATGTTTAGAATTGATTTATATGTACTTTCACACACTTTGTTTTAGAAATGAATGAAAATGCAGCTGGGAAGATGGGTGAGATATGGCAATAATAGAAGCATTGATCATAATACAGTAATGGCTAAGATAATTGTGTGCTTAATATTTGCCAGGTTTTGCATACATTATCTTATTTAATCCTAATATAAATACTATAAGGAGTATAATCAGTTCCATTTTATAAGATGTTTGTAAAGGTTAGTCTTGCTTAAGCCAGGTATACACATCAGATTCAAATTTTAAAGTAAATGCATGTATGCCTGTCCTCAGAGTGGGCTAGGTGGGTCTATATAAATTCAGTTATGATTGAGCTTAAATCAGGAAATTCAATTGGGTAGGCCCTTACAAACAGAATAAATATAAAACTATATGACATTTTTCCTGTTTCTGTCATCTCTTTAGGGCAAGAGGACTGGGACAACTCATTAGAGCCAAGAATATAAAAACAATTGGTGATTTGAGTACTCTTACAGCATCTGAAATAAAAACTCTTCCTATCCGTTCTCCAAAAGTGTCTAATGTAAAAAAGGCTCTCAGAGTATATCATGAGCAGCAGGTAAAAACTTTGATGTTAGTTATAACATCATGTATAAATAAATGATTGAGCAATACAGTTACAGAAGTTTGCATTTAAACTATTCTTGCTTAAAAAGCTCATTTTATATGATGCCTTATCTTCCCTTCCCCTGCAGTTAAGAGTAACTTAAAAGATTCATTTATAATTCCATAGATTTGCTCATTTTGTACTGTTATTGTGTATAATACCTCTTTATTCTTTGAATTCTATTTTCCTACCCTCTTATCTCTTTTATTTCCACCAAATAGGTGATTGGTTTCATGGCTGCCATTTCTAAAACCTAGATGTTCAAATCTAAACATTTACAAAAATCTTGCGTATTTGTAGTTAACAGTATTTTGATTTTGATATCCAACACAATTGTGGCCAATTTTTTTTTACTTGTTCTTCCTATCAACTTTTAACACAAACATTTTAGGTCATGGACATTTCTCAAGATTCTTATGAAAGCCAAGATGCTTTTGCCATATAAAAATGTATCAATATATGGAAAATTTTGTGTATCATTTCAGAAGAATTCACAGACTCTCCTGAAACCCATTTAGAAACCCTTTATGTATTCATTGATACTATGCAAAACTGTGAATATATGAAAAATAGGGTTTGTTAAGGGTGAAAGCTGGTGTTCTATTAGAATTTCTGGGACTGGAGTTTGCAGACTACTGAAGACTTCTGCTGTATTCGTGAAAGTCCTTGATTTACTATTAATTTTACTTGATCTTTAAAAACATTTAACCAGTGGGGAAAAAAAGAACTCTTAGTAATTTTCAGTCTGATAGCTGAAGCATTTCAACTGCTTTATTGAGATCCAGCCACATACCATAAAAGTCACCCACCCAAAACACACAATTAAGTGGTTTTTTAGTATATTCACAAAGTTACACAACCCTCACCAAGACCTAAATTTAGAACATTTGTTACTACCCCGAAAAAAAAACCCTGTACTCATTAGCAGTCACTCTGCATTTTCACCCCCAAGGCAACCACTAATCTTTGTCTCTGTAGTTTTGCCTATTGTGGACATTCCATAAAAGTGGAGTCATATAACCTGTAGTCTTTTGTGAATGACTTCTTTAACTGAGCATAATGTTTTCAAGGTTCACAGGTATTAGTACTTCGTTCCTTTTTATGGTTAAATAATATCCCATTCTATGGCTATACAACGTTTTGGTTATCCATTCATCACTTGATGAACATTTGGGTTGTTTACACACTTTCCTATTATGAATATGCTATTAGGTACATTCATATACAAGTTTTTGTGTGGACATAACATTCTTTATTTCTCTTGGGTATATATGTAGGAATCTAATTGCTCGGTCATATGGTAACTAACGTTCTGAAATTAGTATTTTCTCAATCAACAATCAGTAAGCCCTGGGAATACCTTTGAAAATTGTGTTCTTAAATTTTAAAAAAAGTCCATATATTATTTAAGCTTGGAAATCTTTGCCTTAGATTTGCTTTTTCCCTGTTCCTGAACCTGGGGAATATAGTGTAGTTTTTCATGGCTACCATTTGCAATAATTCTTGACAAGTCCATTAGGAAATATTATAAACCCCATAACCACCTCTTTGAAAAAACAGTGCTATGTAATGCTATTTTTGTGTGTTGTTAGTAGAACATGGGTTCTTAGCAGTATTAGCTAAGCTTATCATGTAATGGCCTGTGAAACATAGTATGTCACATTGTTTTCCAGCATTAGTGGTCCTGTTACTATTAGTCCTGTTAAAAATTACTTTCAATTTGTCGCTTTTGTTTTTTTTTTTTTTTTTTTTTTTTTTTTTTTTTTTTTTTTTTTTTTTTTTTTTTTTTTTTTTTTTTTACTGGTCTGAATGTATAAATCAAGGTGAAGTCTCGTGGACTAGAAGAGATTCCAGTTTTTGATATTTCTGAAAAAACAGTAAATGTAATGGAAAATAAATCTATTTCTCCTGATGAAGAAAGACTTGCCTCAGGTATATTTTAGCAAAGTGGGACAATTTTATAAGATCAGCTGACTTTCTTGAAGAAGTATTTTGTTATTGTGCTTTTAGTTTTAATTTGACCATGCCCTGTGAATTAGACAAGTATTTTTTTGTGTAATAGTTGCCAAGTGTGTGAAAAAATAACTGATACGACTTCAAGTATGTCTAGTTGCTTTTTCTCTAATTGTCAACTTCTGCTCTATCAAGGCCTCAAATGAGGATATAAACTATAAACATTGCATTCCAGTTATGTTCATAAAAATGAAGTAGTCATGATTTCTATAATGGCACAGAATAAGCTATGGTAATTTTTCTGTTGCCTATTCTCTTGACCTTGAGCAGGTATACCTCAGCCTGCATTCTTAATTTGAAACCTGGGCACTTAAATTTTTATTACCTTAAAAGGAGAGAGATATAATTTAAGATTTATCTGGAATAGATTTAATTGTGCTTTTTTCCTTTCTTTTAGATTTAATTGATCCTGTTGCTTTAGAGACTCCGTTATCTAAAAACCTTGTGGCCCAGATTAGTGCACTTGCTCTTCAACTAGATTCAGAAGATCTCCATAATTATTCAGGAAGCCAGCTATTTGAAATGCATGAGAAACTTGGTAGCATGGCAAACTCTATAATTAAAAATCTGCAGTCACGTTGGAGGTCACCAGCCCATGAAAATTCTATTTAGTGTTTTAAGAGAAAATTGAAGTATAAAAAAAAAAAAAATCACTGGATTTGTTGATTCATAAAGTAAGTTCTGAAATATAGCACAATTTCAGACTGAATGTTTTGCAAAGTTGGTAACATTTCAGACGCTGAAGGGCAATATCTTATTAAGTTCAGTTTTGTTAGTGAGATCATTTTTTCCTGTATAACATGTTTTCTTGGCTGCTATGTGTAGTTTTTCCAAAAATTTAAATATTGAAATGTGAAAGCAAAAACTAAATAGCATACATTTTATTTCACTTACTCATGCGTATTTTAATGGAACATTTTATGTAATATACCTGTTCTCAGTAAGTAAAAATGAAAAATTTTATTTGAACTTTTTGCTGAACTGATAAGGTATTTATACTTGATTTCCTTTTTTAAAATTTCTATTTGTTGTGCCTGAGGTTTAAGAAATTTGTTCTTGGTAAAACACCCCAAATGAGATGCAAGAGAATCTTTTGGAACGCTCTTCGCAGACATCAACGTTATTTGGACAAGAAAATACTTATATTTCAAGAAAAATATTAAAAGTTTCAACTTTTGGGGTTAAATATTAAAGCAGAATTTACTAAAATTCCATTCATTTGCGTTAGCAAATATTTGTTCAGCAGCATTTGCCTGTGAAAATATACTTATGAGACATATAATATTCATTTTAAAATGCACGACTATTTGTACATTATGTATAGATTAAGTTTTTAATTTATAAATTTCAGTCTTCGTTAATTGCATGAGTTTTTTTCTGCAGCTTCTTGTGAATACCTTTGTTTTGTTTAATAGAAACATAATTTTGTATATATTGAATACTGAGATATCAGTATGGATGGTAGAAGTGCTTCATGGGCTTGCTGCAGATGTTTGTAGGATTCTGTCTCTACAAATAAAACAACAAATAGTTTTGTACTTAGTTAATAGTGTTAGTTAAAACATGAGTTTATTTTCTAAAGTAGCCAGAAAGAGTAAAGTAATAGAAATGAGAAAGTGTTACATGACAACTTTGCCATTCATTCCCATAACCTTCCCCTGCAACCCCCATCCCTTTTGGTTTAGAAGAGGGTATCAGCCACTAGAAAGCGTGCCTCATTACATTTCTCTTTAATGGGGATTTAGCTTGAGTATTTTTATTATAACTTGGACCATAAGGAATCTAGAGTTTATCTGCTCTTTTTACTTATACCTAAAGCAAACTTGGGAGAAATTTGAAACTGTTCATTCAAAATATTTATGTTTTACCGAGTAAAAAAGTAGGGTGTATGTAATTAAACCATTTGTAGATTTTTTACCAACTGGTATTAGTGCCTGACTTTCCCATATTTGTTTCATCTTTTTAACAATGAGAGTATTTCATTTGTTTTTGAAATAGAATGAGCGAGTGATCTTCTCAGTTTCAGACTTATTCAGAACTAACCCTTACTTGAAAAGGCACACATTCTTCAGCAACTTATAGAAAGTCTAATCCTTGTGTCTTGGTTAGCTTTACATTCAGAAAGGGGCTGCCACCCATTCACAGTAAAAGTTGGTTTTTCTTTAATAATAAATCCATTATCAGTATCGCAAATATTTTAGGGTCTAAGTGTGATATTTATATGCTGAGGATGATTTTAAAAGAAATTCTGGGACCACTAAACTGAGGATTGTAGCTTAAAGAAATAACTAATGAAAAATTAGGAATTTCTTTAAACATTTATAATTGTGGTTTAAATTGTCTATCATTTATTTCCCAAATTGTATTTGACAGTAAAGAGGCATATATGTTTTTGCAAACATGTGTAAGAAGGGATGTGTATGTGTGTTGAGAGGAGTCAGAATTAGCTCATTTCATGACTTCGTATCTTAATATTTGTGTGAACTAAACTTACTTGCTGGTGGAATGAAGTTCTTGGGAAGGTGAACAGTATAGCAGAAAATGTGACCAAAATGATTACCGTTTACTTAAATCACTGAGTTTGATGCAAGCACAGATTTTAATTTTAAAACATTGTGGTTTAATGAGGATATATTTTTAAATATTTGAGGGCAAAAACCAGTTTGCTAAGTGTTCATTGTTGATATAGTTATAAGTGTGTATGTGAGGCACCTTATTTTCAATTTTCTTGCCTTAAAATTTTCTGCAAATTTTTTCCTGAGTGATTCCGGAAGAGCTGAAAGCATTAATATTCCTTGATCAGCTCCAGTGTGTGTTGTTTCACTATTAAAGTGAAATCAGTTTTTTCAGATAATTCCTAATGGTTAATAAAACATGGCAAATGTTACTGAGAACACTCAAATGTGATTTCTTATTTTTTGTATCTATAAAGAATCTAGTTGAATGCAGAGCCATAGTATAATTTTCCATGTTCCAAAATGTATTTCATAGTGGATTTAAATTTCCATTATTTCAGTGAGCCCATTATTAAAGATGCTCTGCTGTTTGAACAAGTTCGAAAGCCATTGTTGAATAGTGGAGAGCTTTTGCTCAAGTAATTATGCAGTAGGATAATACAGTCAAAAATAAGATTGAAATGTGAACTTTATAAGTATGGTAACCCTGACATTGCCCATGATTCTTTCTTTCTGTGCAGCTTGGTGTAGTAGTCAGGGATTCTGTTACATATTTAAGAATCATAAAAATGTCAAGAAAGTTGGGTTATATCTTGCCTTAAATAAAGGTGGCAGGACAGGAAACAAAAGTTTGGAAAAATGGGAGGAGTATGTGGAAAACATACAAGTAGAGTTTTATTTTTAAAGGAATGAGTAAAAATAAGTGCTGTTTCAAAGGCAGGCTTAGTTGAAATTTACCAAAAATACGAGTTACAGTGTCACATTTTTCTCTTAATGCCATTCCTTCCAACTTTGACTTTATAATCCACTAAGAAAAGCCTAGATTCCATCTCATATTCTTCATAATTGATTTGCAGGGAGATAATTTGTGAGCTAGGCTTAGAGGCCATAAAATAGCAGTTGTTAATAATTATTAGGCTAATACTTGATTCAGGGGAGTTAGCTGCTTGTTCAGCACAAGACCATTTTATCCCTAAGCCATTGGAAAGGTCTTGTACGTTGTATACAAACATTAGAGTGAAGTTCTGACTCTTAACATAGTACTTCTCAAACTTGCATGTATTTGTAAAAATGCAAATTCTGATTCAGTAGGTCTGTGATGGGGGCCTAATAGTTCATTTCTAACAATTCCCATGTGATCCATACAAATGGTGATGTGGACTGCATTTGTGATCGTAGGCATAAGAGGCTTCAAGATCTAAATTAGGTTTTGGTATCCCAAGCAGATTTAAGTCCTTAGAATTATTGCCACAAAAGATAAAAAGCTAGTCTTTTTTAAAGAAACTTTTTCAAATGTCTGAATTGAGGATTCAGATTGATCTTGAAGGCTTCAAATTACAGTACAAAAATTTAAATAAAATTGTAAAAGGTAGAATTTTGCCTCATTTGGAGCCTTTTAAATATGGAAGATAAATATTTTATGTTATAAAGAACCTTATTAAGTAGTTTGGACAATGTGGAGTCTTACGAGTATATGTGAATTATGTTCTGATTTTTTTGTTAATATAAAGGTAAATTTTCACAATATTAGAGGTGCATTTAGAAGGCAAGATTTCATTTAGAGACTAAGTTATGGGACTTCATTATTTCATTAATAAACCTTGAAAACAGACTACCCCTAACTAAGTTTAATTTGGCAGTAAAGTTAGCAGTGCTGTAGTAAGTCAGTTCTGACAAATGTGCCTTATAATCATTTTACTGAAGACCTCTGGTGACTGCTGCGACATTACATGGTTAAAACTTGTTGTTTTGTTGTAAAATGGAGTTGAAAGAGTTGAATAATCTGATTTTCCAAAATGAGTTTTTCTTGGCATTCTGTTAAGATGTTATATTTCCTTCATATTTAAATACTTTTATTGTAAGAGCTGCCCTCATCCAAAGCACTTAAGGAAATGTCGCCAGGAGTTAAGTAATGGGTTTTAAAAATAGATTATCAAAATTTACTGATAACCTGTGAAACAAATCTGGTCTTTGTGGTTTCTCATGGCCCAATTAATGATATGTCTATTATATGCCAGGTTTTGTATATTGCTTCTTGAAAGTATCCATTAAAATCTGAGTCATTTGGATATGAAGATCTATAGATAATAGAGTAGTAGTCTGATATAATTATGAGTGTCTACTTAGTTCTTGGAGTAGAATATTAAATTTTACAATGTGGTCTTTACCATTTTTTTCTTCATATGCCAATCCTTTCACCAAAGAACAGTTAAAACCAAGTGCCAAACTGTAAATGCTTACTCCCCTGAAATATACCATTAGAATAAAAGATAACCTCTCTCTTTACATGTGAGTATAAAATTAAAGACAGTATTTTAAATTGATGTCACATGGAAGAAGAAAACCTACATAGCTTTTGGTCTTCTACTTGTAGTAGAGGGAACAATATTTTTACACTACAGTGAACCATTTTATAGCTGGATGAAACTAAGCTTATCAGATGGCAGACTTATATGCTGATAGAAATTGATGCACTGATAAATGATAAAATGAAGAGAAAGGGAAAGAAAAATTGAGCTGAAATAGTAATAAAGCAATTAGGGCATTAAGTATAGAGACAAACAGTTCTGTGTATTTTGAAAATAACTGGCAGCCAGTGGTCCCTGAGTTATCCTATACATAATACAGTACCATAATTAATGTTCATAAAGCCCTTGAATAATTATTTAGAAATACATTATTATTTAATACTCTGACCCCCCCCATCAGTAAATAATTTCCAACAAAAGACAATGTTACTCCTTAGATGGAAAAGCTGCATATAACTAGAAGGTTCACTTTCAAAATAAAATGTCATGGAACTGAAAATGGAATGTATAATAGCTATTTTGATACTTAGCTGAATAGTTAACAGGGGTCTGAGGAATTTTTAATTTTTATGGAATGGAAATTTTTTAATAGAAGAATGGAATTAATCGATTTTGAGTATAGGAAACGAAAGACGGCAGTTTTGCCTAGTAAGTTTAAAGAGCAGAGGTTGACAGGCTACAACCTGCCGCCTCTTTTTTACATCTGATGAGCTAAGAGTGGTTTTTACGTTTTCTAAATGGTTGAAAAAATCAAAATAATAGTGTTTTGTGGCACATGAAAATATATAAAATTAAAATTGTATTGTTTGTAAATAAGGTTTTACTGGGATACGGTCATGCTTATTTACATATTTGGCTGCTTTCCAGCTACAGTGGTAGAATTGAGTAGTCTGAAGGACTGTGGTGGCTTGTAATATCAAACATACTGTCTGACACTTCAAACATACTACTATCTGACACTTTACATAAAGTGTGCCAGTCCTTGACATAAGGGAGAGATTTGTGCATACATGGCAGTTTGGCTACTTCTGGCAGGCAGGATAGGAATATTGATTTAATTTCTATTGCCATTATTTAGATTTTATTTTATAAAATGGGTTCCCCTGATTCCATTTATATCTTACCATCGCTCAAATACACATATACTAGGAGATGCTAGTATTTTTTACGTACGCCTTTTTCTCCCAAACCCTTAAAGCATTGTTCTGTGTTTGCCATGGATATTAAGGGACCTGATGTGTGAAGGAAAGGCATCTGGCACTAATTGGTTAAATCACACCTGTAAAACAATTGGGGCTTTGGGGAGTTTGTTTTCTGTGTTGTTGAGTAATGGATCGCTTTCAATATAAACACTACCTCCTGTGGATAGACTTGACTAATGTGCACTTAGAAAAGGACTGAGAGAAGCCAAATCAGTCATTTATTAGCCCTGTAATATTTTTGTTTTCATCACTTGATAAACTCTAAGAGAGCTTAGTTTTACATTCAGAAAGTATTTATATTTGATAAGTCAAATGATGTAAGTTGAAACTTCACAGAAGTACCTGTTCATTCCTCAATTGACTGTACTAGTATATGGGAAATAAGGGTGCAGTCAGTTTTGTTTGTGTAATGCTTTATACAACGTTTGAAGCAGGTAGACCTGTACTAAAATTGTATTTTCAGGTTCATTATGACTGAGTGGAGGGAGGGAGAATCTGTGTCTGATCCACAGTAAAACTTTCATAATCTGTTGAGAGTTGACTGTTACCACTTGCCAATTGAAACTGGACATTGAAACATTTTTAAAGAAATGCACTTTAATCTGAAATAAAACAAACAAAAAAAATTATGGTACTTGTTGTTCTTTGGTTTTTGTTTTTTTTATTTTTGTGTTTCAGTGAGGTCTCCTGCAATGAATGAGAATAACATAATCCAGATACCAACCTAAAAGTGAGCATTGTATTCCTCCATGAGCACATGAACCATTCATATTCTTCCCCTCTTTTATGGCCTATTTTTAACCGTAGAGGATCTCTCTTTTATTCATAGTCTTATGGGTTCCACACACTTCTAAATCCATTTTTTTTTAATTGAAGTATAGTTGATTTACAATATTGTGCTAGTTTCAGGTATACAGTGAAGTGGTTCAGTTATATATATGTTTTTCAGGTTATTTCCATTATAGGTTATTACAAGATATTGAATATTATTCCGTGTGTTACACAGTAAATCCTTGTTGCATATCTATTTTATGTAGAGTTTATCTCTTAATCCCATACTTGTAATTTATCACTTTCTCCCTCCCTGTCCCCTTTGTTAACTATGCCTGTGAGTCTCTTTCTGCTTTGTATAAAGATTCATTTGTATTATTTTATAGATTGTGCATATGTGATACAATACTTGTCTTTCTCTCCGTATGGTATTTTCTGTGTCCATCCATGTTGTTGCAAAGGTCAATATTTCGTTCTTTTTTATGGCTAATATTCCATGGTGTGTGTGAGATCATATATATATATATATATATGTATATATCTCACATCTTAAACTAATTGTCTGTTGAGGGGCATTTGGGTTGTTTCTGTCTTGGGTTTTGTAAATAGTGCTGCTGTGAATGTTGGGGTACATGTATCTTTTCTAATGAGAGTTTTCGTCTTTTCCAGATATATGCCCAGGAGTGGGATTGCTGGATCATACGGTAGTTCTATTTTAGTTTTTTGGAACCTCCATACTGTTCTCCATAGTGGCTGCACCAGTTTACATTCCCACCAACATTTCTGCACACCATCTCCAGCATTATTTGAAGATGATGGCCATTCTGACCAGAGTGAAGTGGTACCTCATTGTAGTTTTGATTTGCATTTCTCTAATAATTAGCAATTTGGAGCATCTTTTCATTCGCCTGTTGGCCATCTGTATGTCTTTGGAGAAATTTCTGTTTAGATCTTCTGCCCGTTGTTTGATTGGGTGGTTTGGTTTTTTGGTATTGAGTTGTGTGAACTGTTGGTATATTTTGGAAAGTAACCCCTTGTTGGTTGCATCATTTGCAGATATTCTCTCCCATTCCGAGGTTGTCTTTTCGTTTTGTTCATGGTTTGCTGTGCAAAAGCTTAAAGTTTGATTAGGTCCCATTTGTTTATTTTTGCTTTTATTTCTTTGCCTTAGGAGACTGTAAATCCGTACTTTTAAAGTAAGGGGAAAAAAACCCCGAAATACTTTGTGATATTGAAAAATACTGTATTAGTTTCCTATGGCTGCTGTTAACAGCCACAAGCTGAGTGGCTTAAATAACAGAAATTTATTGTTTTGGTTCTGGGGGCTAGAAGTCTGAGATAACTTTGTCAGCAAGTGTTGGTCCCTTCTAAGGGCTGTGAGGAAGGCTGTTCCATCCCTCTCCCCTAGCTTCTGTGGTTTGCTGGCAATTTTCGGCTTTCCTGGCATGTAGAAGCATCACCCCAGTCTCTGCCTTCATTTTCACATGTACTCTTTGCTCTTGAGTCTCAGACACACATTAAGAAGCTTTAGGACAGCAGTATTACTACGGCTCTAAAGTATTGTGGACAGATCTTTTGCTTTTTAGAAAGGATACTCTATAAACTTAAGCACAAGCCATTATTGGTTGGCACTCCACCCTTTGCCCATGCCTTTGCCACAAACTGCCAGCCCACTGGATACACACGGGGAAGATCCCCTTTGGGATCCCACAGGTCCCACAGCTATTTCTAAAGCCATAAGGAAAGCTTGTGTATACAAGTATGGATAGAGTTTTGAGAAAGTCTACACTTGTGCATTTTTTTTTTAATTGAAGTATAGTTGATCTACAATGTTGTGTCTGGTGCATTTAATACTTTTTTAAGTTTAATTTTTTTAGTGAAGTCTAGTGTAGGGGGTTTGCTTTTGTTGAAGTTTTTATTTGTAGATCTTTAAAAATAAATAATGCTCATTCCATCAGTGGTGTTTGTTGCAGAAGTGCAGATTTTATTAGTTACTAGCTTAACACCAGTTTATATTGACTAGCCGCTTTATAACTTCAGAACTACAGTCAGCAAGGAAAAGGTGAATATCTGCCATTAAAAAAAAATGTGTTTAACATGTTTAGAACTCTTGATTTAGAAAAGAAATACTGTTAAAACATTTTCATAATGGAGAAAGATTCTGGGTTGAGGCAACAGTAATATAACAACAATGCAGAAACTTTAAAAATGTCTATTCTGAAATTTAACATTTTAAAACCCAAAGGAAAATTTAATAATGGCAATTAAAAGACCTATGGGTTTAATGTTGTCTCAGGTTTTATGTGCAAGTCCAGAAGATAGAAGTCTAGTTTAATAATTGGACAGATTAGTTGTACTAACCTTTGTTTTCCTGGTGAATTATTGGGGTACATATAGAAACAAGGGATGGTACAACCATGAATCATATTGACACAAAAAGCACTACGCAGCTTCAGAACTCGGGGAATAGTGGAGAGTCTAAACAAATGCTGACGGCAAGATCTGTAGGTGCTGTAGACAGATGCAGTGCTTTGAAGTTCCTAAATAGCTTCAACATAGTTGGCTGGGAGCATGCCCGTCCTGCCAGTCCTCTGCACGGTGCCATACATCCAACCTTCATCAACAGTTTGAACGTTTACAATGGCATCCCCATCTTTGAAGGACACCTCATCTGCATCTGCAGCCATATAGTCATACATGGCACGGAAGATTTTCTATCGGCAAAGACAAAAAAGGGAAATATATATTAGATTTGCAGCAATTAACCCGAACACCTAATTTTAGTTTCCACCAACTTAACTTGCACAAAACAGAATGTGCAACTACCTACCACCAAAACTAAAAGACAACTCACAAACTAGGAGAAAATATTTGCTAATCATATATCTAATAAGGGATCACTATCCAGACTATATAAAAAAAAAAACTCCTATAATTCAATACTGAAAAGGGACAGGGGCAAAAGATCTGAATTCTCCAAAGAAGATGATAAACCAAGAGCCAATAAGCCCGTGAAAAGATGCTTGACATCGTCAGTCATCAGGAAAATGCAAAACTACAATGAAATACCCCTTCACACACACTGGAATGGTGATAATTGAAAAGATAGTAACAAGTGTTGGGGAGGATATGGAAAAATTTGAATCTTTATAAACCGTTGGTGGGAAAGGAAAATGGTGCAGACACTTTGGAAAACAGTTTTGGAAGTTCTTCCCATTTTAAGAGTTACCATGTGACCTAGCAATTCTACTCCTAGGTATATACACGAGGAATGAACATAAGTCCACATAGTAACTTGTACATCCGTATTCATAACGGCATTATTTGTAACAGCCAAAAAGTGGAACTAGCCCAAATGCCCATCAACTGATGAATGAATAAAGAAAAGGTATTCCCATACAATTAAATATTTGCTAATAAAAGGGATGAGGTACTGATACATGATACAACATGGATAACCTCAAAACATTAAAAGCCAGTCACAGAAGACCACATGTTGTGTGATTTCATTTATATGAAATATATCCCAAATAGGCAAATATATACAGAAAGTACATTAGTGGATGTACTAATCTAGTGTTTTGGAGAAAAAAATTTGAAAAATCATAGCAATATTGCATGTTTTTCTCACTTTGGGAATTTGGGAGCATACCAGTAGTAAAAGTTTGGAAAGCTAACCTCCACAATGTTTTTTGTTAAAGAATTGTAGCATGGTGGGAAAGGAAAATGGAGCATTACTAATCAACAGGCATAAAGTTTCAGTTAAGCAAGATGAATAAACCCTAGAGATCTGTTCTAGAGATCTCTAGGGATCTGTACACAACCTTGAATCTATAGTAAACAATAATGCATTATACGCTTAAAAATATAAGGGTAGGTTGATCTCGTGTTCTCACAACAATGAAATAAGGTTTTTAAAAACTAACAATTTAGAGATAAAAATAAAATTTGAAAGTGCCCAAATTTTCTTTATAGGAGCAGTCACTGGTTAGTAATTTGGTATGACACCTACATATTTTTTCCTAGCATTCTGAAATATACACAACATATATTCACATTCAAGGATAGGTTCCCCCCGCCCCACATAAGTGGAATACTATATAAATAGTACTCTGACTTGTTCCTTCCACTTAATATAGCTTGGAAGTCTTTCCATATGAATATAGATTGGTCACATTCTTTTTTACTGCTGTAGAGAATTTCATATTTTAGTACTATCGCAAATTATTTAGCCATTTCTATATTTCTGGACATTTAATTGTCACCATGTTTTTGTCACCATGTTTTCATCCACTAACCCTATAGTGTTTGTCTTTGGGCAGATATTTCAAAAGAAAGCTTTTAAAAGTAAAAGTATTTGGTCAAAGGCATGTGCCTATTAAGTAAGTTTTTTTAGAAAGTTCACTACTGTAATGTTCTAATATACTTTTACTGTTGCATATTTCTGGTTAGTAGTCAGATGGTGAACATGTTTTTTTTGTTGGCCATTTTTAAAAATTTTGCTGTATATTGTCTATTCATATGCTTCCAGGTTTTATTTTGAAGGGAAGGGGGATAATATGTCAATGAACTTTGGATACTTTTTGCGTTTTTAGATATTAATCTTTTTATTGAGTACAATATTTTTTCCCAGTTTGACATTTCTTTTTGCTATAAAAACATTTAACCTTTTATGGTCAAATCTGTCAGTCTTTTCCTTTACATATCTAGATTTTGGAGTCTGCTGAGGAAGGCTTTCCGCATTTCCAATTGTAAAAGTAGTCTCTCTTTTTCTGTAGTATTTTAGTTTTCCTTTTTTTTTTCTCTGCTGATTTGTAATTCTTTTAGGGTCCATTTTTGGACTTCATCTATTTTAAAATTATTCTCATGCTAAATTCATATTTAATTACAATAGATTTGTAGCATATTTTGCTCTTATGGTTAAGTCCTTTCCTATTATCATTTTCAAAATTTGCTTATTCTTGCATCTTTACTCTTTCAAATAAATTATAGGATTAATGTATAAAAATTTTTAAAATTTTACTAGGATTTGATTGGAATTGCCTTGAATTTATGGATTTGTTTCTGGAGAAATGACTTCAAGATTCCCTTCCTGAACTATAATGGGTCTCAATACTTACTTAAGTCTTATGTCCTTTAGTAAAGATAGTTTTCTACATACAAATATTGTTCATTTCAATCCTAAAGAATTATGTTTTTGTAATATTATGAATGAGATCCAGGGTTTTAAACTAAGTAGTCCTGGTGAATTGTGAACATGATTTGACTTATTTCTTCAATGTATATTAATAGGGGATATCTAAGATATGACCAGATTACATGTGTGACATGTGCATACACATATATTTGGGTTGGCCAAGAAGTTCGTTCGGGTTTTTCTGTAAGATGATGGGGAAAAATCCGAACGAGCTCTTTGGCCAGCCCAATATATTCTGGAAGAATGATTCCAAGCCACAGATGTTTTGCTTTAAGATAGTGGGTGGGTCTAATGAGACCAAAATGATGACTTTGCTTTAGGCTTTTTTTTTTTTTTTTGGTGTGTTTGTTTTCAATCACCGAGTAATGCTTTTTAATTAATGTGAGTTGCTAATGAAGGTTTTCTGATAATTTATTACTGTTAGCATGAGATGTGTAGTAAAAGAGCATTATGTAAAATAGAAGATGCGGTTAATAAAAAAAAAAGACCAGAATACCTATAATCATTATTGCACATATCAAAAAGTGAGAATGACTTCAGTAAGTTACTGTTACTTACTCCAGCAGTAGATGGATGAGATGGGATGGAGGATACCGTTGTCTGCTGGGTAGCAACTGAAGATGATCGTTGCTGTGGGAGCTCTGTGGTTTTTGCATGTTTGTAAGCTGAAAAGGGAGAAAATGGTTTATTAGGAGAAAACGTGACTAGACCTCATTTAATCTGTGATTAGCAACTGAGCTAATCTTTTCCCCTAATTTAAAAAGAATGATTTCCAAGATTGGAGGAATGAAAATGAAATAGCTAACTGCGTGTACCTCTCCACAATTCTAGCCCTCTCATTAGAAGAAAGGATCTAGATGTTTTTTGTTGTGTTTTTACTCAAAGCATCTCTTAACAGTAACCTCCAGCGAGCTAGCTGGTTGGCCGTGGCTGTCAAGGTCAGGGCCATCCACGTGTACCTGGTGAGGTTGCAGAGAAGAAGACGCCCCCGTCGCTGTAGGTGGAGAGGTGGGCACCTTCTGAATGCTCGGACTTCTCCTCGCCGCCACTGACGCTCAGCGCGCTGGCAGATCGAGACTGCTCCCGGCTCCGGCGCTGAGCTTGTGCTGGGGAGGTAAGACCCATTGGAGAGGGAGCAGAGGTGAAACTTTTTATAGCAGCAATGCCTAACGGTAATTGACTCTCAGTTGGTTTTGTTTGTTGTCATGCATGCAGGGTTTTAAGTAGATTTCTGTGGATTAAACCCTCAAAAACTCTAATGATACATTTTCCAGATGACAGTTTAATCACCCAAGGTCCCCTATCCGTTAAGTGGTACAGCCAGGCTTCCAATCCTGGAGTCTGTCCTTGACTACTACTCCATCCCTCTCTCCTGCTCATTTTCCGGGCTCACTAAAATGAACAGATAGTAATGTGCACAAATTCCACCTTTCAACTTCTACAGAACGTGCCCCCTAACTTCCAAATTTATTTAGATACACTTTCTCTGTGTTTCCGCAATCTGTGTGCAGACCTTTAAAATTGTACATGTCAGGGTGTAACCACTGATTTACTGGTCTCTCTTCATCAGTGGACTAGAGTATAAATCCTTTGAGACTTATAGGCACTACATATTGTTTTACTTTTAACATGAATAGAAGGCATAAAGGTATGTGGCCTGTTTCGTTGAGTGGCTAATCTTCCTTGACATAAGAGAGTTCAGAAAGTTGTTAAAGGGCAAATCCATTCTCTTCCCTTTGCTTATGTATTTCTTTTTTTTTTTTTTCATTATTTCTCCCAACAGAAAGATGTACTACCATTTTTTCTTTAGGAAAAAAAAAAAATGATAATGGGGACTGAAGGGGACTTACCCTTAGGCAGTGAAACAATCTTTCCTAACTTGAACTTGTCTAGAAAATGAGCTTGGCCCACTAGTCAAGGAGGTGTTCTTATGCTGAATGGGTGACTCAGGAAATTGAAAGCCCTGGAGGAGACGAACTTCTGAGCCTAAAAGCCACTGGCACTAGCCCACTAAATGGTGATGTTTACGTCGTAAGCCTTTTGTGGCATCACATACCATTAATCATGTGTAAGCTTCGGGACTGAATGTTGTCTTCTGCTGGATCATAGTCAAAAACTGAGCCAGGATTTGTACGCCAGACACGTAAACCTGAAAGTGAGATTCAGGATCAGCACAGATGTTCTTGGACGCTTGTGATAGCTTGGAGACCAAGGCATGAACCTAAACAACCACAGGCGGATTGAATAACACTCATTGAGCTTAGTTCTAGGAGGGGAACAAAGCATAAAGTAGATTTCAGCTTTGCAAACAGTGAAATGATAGGGGTTTTCTTTCACATCTAATGAAAACACAGATTGAGGTCCTCTGGCCTTTGCTTTGCTCTAGATAATGTCACTTGTGTTCTTCTACCTTCCTTAACTTAACGTTGATTTTTCTCCCCAGGCTCCAATTACCTGTAATAGTTTCCTGATCCTGGTCATTCCGTTTTTGTTCCATTTCTACCACTTTTCTCTGAATACCTCGGTAGTTAATGTCACTGAAGTCTTGTGTGTTCTTCTTTACTCGTTCAGTGATGGGGTCTGTCACCACTGGTGTGAAGCAACCCTTGTGTTTCTCGAAGTCTTCATGATATTTCACCTGAAATTTCACGAGTTCACTTGGTGAAAATAGGATGGTGTGATCATTTCCTTTTTTACATGTTCCAACAGGCCGCCCACCCAATCTGAGGAATTCCTGACTCACCGTTGAGATGTGGCGTTGGGTCTCCCTCACCCGTCTCATCTCTGGCGTGTCCAAGACATAGGCAGCTTTGCCTTGTATTTGTTTCCGGAAGCTATCAGAATAAAGCACCTGACAGAGGAGAGACCATGAATGAGGACAGGTTGTGGTACCATCCTAATTCTGAAGCCTCAAAACCTTTCCAACAGATGGAGGTGAAAGAAACTGGGGAGGGAAGGTTGAGTCACCTGAAAAGCCCCAGCTAGCCCGTGACTGACAGAGGAACAGTTAGCATGAGGGTGGACAGGCAGGGCTTGAATGAGACAAAGGATTTCTTTTGAGTTTGAGGAGACAGGGCAAAGTATAATTTTGAAAGGAAGGGGAAAAAGTGATCTCTTGAATTTGCTGGGAATTGTAGCACCAGCACATTGGATGATATTTGGAGCTAAACGTGATACTGACGTTTGAAAGAACTATCCTTTAAAACAAGTGATCATTTTTTGAAGGATTATGTCCAGATTTCATAAACCAATATGCTAATACAGAAATCAGAGTCTCAGAAATGAAAAACCCAAAATATCAAAGTCAGAGAAGGCTTCCATTTCAGAGTATTACCTGTTTCATAAGGTATCTTAAAAAAGTATTGCTGAAGATTGAGGATGTTAGGAAGTCAATTTGTTACACTTGGTTACATAAGACTACCTCAGAGTAAAGTAAAACGGAAGAGGAAACACTGGCAATTAACTTGTTACGTCTTAGTACAGTCATTTGGAATTTAAAAGCACAGTTATGTTAATTTTAGTGTGAATTTTCAGTTGAATAAAAACACTTTTTTATGATGTTAAAATGTTATTTTCCAAGTTGTTGCACTACTCCTCCTTTAGTCCTAGAAAATACCGAGCTAATGTTTTCTTGGTTGCGCTTAGCTCTCTCCATCTCTGGAGTGACCGGTGTCGGAGTTGCTTTTCTCATATTCTCTTTGTACAATACCTAGAGGGGCCAAGAGAGCATCCAGATATCAGAGAGCAGAAACCCAGTTCTGAAAACCATCATCGAGCTGTTGTTATGGCTCAGTTATGTCACACTCTATAAAAACACCTCAAGAAGAGAAAGCCATTAAAGTGTTATTGTAGAAAGCAAAAAGTGACGAAAGAAGTAAATCAGGTGAGCCGGTGGGGTTGGTATGTCATTTTTAAGTAGGTAAAGAAGAATTTTAAAAGATAAAAGTTTTGGGGAAACTGTGAGATAAGTTAGTGGTATAACCATGTTTGCCAGACTTGTTAAAAGTGTCACCATTGCTTTTTTCCTCTCTCAAATACCGAGCTAAAGTTTTCTTGATTGCGTTTGACTCTTTCCATCTCGGGAGTAAAGAGTGCGGGGGTGGCTTTCCCCAGGTTCTCTTTGTATAACACCTGTGAGATACAAAGGTGGACCTGAAAGTCACTAGGAGGCAGTATTCAGGCTATTCAATATAATGCAATTTGGGGGAGAAAACTCCAGGTTTAATCTATTACTATTAGTGAGTACAACTCTAGAAGAAAGCTTAAAAAACAGTTAATGGCAACAGTAAATGTATATCATTTAGGGGAGATTGTAAAAAGCTGGCATCTTGTTTGTTTTAACCTGAGATGGAGTTAGGAGCAGGTCAAACGGCAGGGGTTACTTTGCAAAATTAAAAGCACTTTCATTTCTCAAGACAATACCGAGCTAATGTTCTCTTGATTGCGTTTGACTCTCTGCATCTCTGGAGTGACAAGGGTTGGGGTGCCTTTCCCCACATTTTCTTTGTACAAAACCTACATGAGTCCAATGGATCCAAAAAGCCAAAAAGGAAAAAAAGAATTGCAGTTACCAAAAGATTAAACAGAACAGATCATTTGTTAGGAGGCTCAGGGTGCTAAACCATTTGGGCAATAAGGTTAGATGGAAAGACATTTCCAAAACAAGTTGATGTAGTTACAGCAAGACACATTTCTAGGTTAGGACCCTGCCCTGAAATCCTTACAGCCTGCAAGACAGAACTGCAGTTTTTGTGCCTAGTTCTGGGATGTGGGGCAGGGATGGGAAACTGCCTTCACTCTCCCACTAATCTATGCATGTCAAGCTCCTGACAGGTCATCTCACAGGACTTAGGGCATGCGCTTGAATAACACAGAAGGTGGAGGCTGCTCCCTAAATAGCATAGGGAGACTGAACCCTTTTGCCACACTTGAACTCACATAGACACATCAGGAAAATGTATCCTTGCTATCATCTGTGCTCTGCCTCTTGCTTTAGTTCAGTACATCATCATACGTAGTAAGGAAAAATGTTTTCAGCAATTAGATCACTATCATGGTAAGTCAATAGGAAACACTGTGATAAATTCCCAGCCTCGCTGTCACCTCAGTGTCATTCTTGGGGTCACAGGAGTTTCGGGATATGGCATTCAAGAGGAAGAATTCTGTCAAAGAAGTGGTTCTCAAAGCTGAAGTCCCTGGATAGCAAGGTCAGCATCACCTGAGACCCTGCTGGAAATGCAAACTTTCTGGCCCACCCCAGATCTACAGAATGAGAGACCGTGGGCTTCCCGGTGATTCTAATGCACACTAGTCTCAGGAGTCCTGCGTTCCAGTATCCGAGGAACCTGCAGACGGTGTAGATGTGGAGGGCCGCTGGCGCTTCACTGCGTACGCTAATGTCCCCACACAAGCCCCAATGCCCCAGCAGTCTATAAACGTATAAAATATCACAGAGCGCAGGCTTACAGAAAACGGCTTACTAAAATTAGCAGCTGAAGACCATGATAAATACAGAAGAACAAAGAGAACTAAAACTGGTAAAACAAAAAACAGTTCGAGTGACACTTTCATTTTTAAGTAAATTGACATTCATTTGCCAAAACCACTACTGGATCTTAAATTTATGTCGTTATCCCTGAAGGGAGAGGATTAGGGGTTATTTTTCCCCAAGGTCTCTTTGTCCAAATCCGGCAGGGTAAATTAGAACCTAAAGTCAGGTGCAAAAACACAGCAAAATCACAACTCCACTGTCTAGAAAAAGCCCTGTCCGCACCTACTACGCCACTCCCCAAATTTCACAAGTACGTAAAACAAAGAGACCTTAGGGGTAATGGAAATGGATAGAGAGTAAGTTTAGGGAGAGAGGAGCAAAAGGATGATTTATTACTTTCTGATATTAGAACTTTAAAATATGGATTAAAGCAACCTTGTTTTTATGGAGTTAAGTCTAGGAGTAGCTCTAAAGGGAAGAAGGATAAATGTGATTAAGAAATTCACAAAATTTCAGTTGTCTTTAAAAAGTAGGATTAATATGTATTATTTTAAATCATTAAAGAAGTAGTTTCTTTTTTTTCCTTGCCAAAGTACCGAGCTAATATTTTCTTGATTGTGTTTGACTCTCTCCATCTCTGGAGTGACAGGTAAAGGGGTTCCCTTGCCCATGTTTTCTTTGTATAACACCTGTGTGATGAGAAAGCATCCAGAAAAACAACCATAAGTAACATTACATTTGTTGTGAGATTTTAAGGGTCAGTTCAACTTCCTTGTTATCAAATGACACAGTAGTCCGAGGAGCCAGGAGTTATGTGCTAACAAGATGCCACAAAAAAATGTAATGATAGCCACTTTTGGGATTAGCAAACTGACACTATCTGGGGTAGCAGGGCCCTTAGTTGCTGGGGAAAGACTGGAGTTATCCTCCCAAACAGTCACTTGGGGATTTGAGATTGTTAGAACTTGGTTGTGTTGTTATCCAAGCAAACTAAAAGAAAAAAGGTTTCAAAAAACATTTTTTTAAATGCCAGATATAACAGAAATCAGAATTAACTTGGAAAAAAAAAATCCATGGTAGTACCACAGAAATGTGAAAGTATGTCCTTTTGCTAAGTGAGGTATGTTAGAAGCAAAGGAAGGGAAGTGGATTTAAAAGAAGAATAAATGTTAAGAATCAACTTAATTATGAGATTAAATGGCATCTATTTTCCCTTTTTTTCCAAAATACCGAGCTAAGGTTCTCTTGATTGAGTTTGACTCTCTGCATCTCTGGAGTGATGGAGATTGGGATTCCTGTGCCCAGGTTTTCTTTGTATAGCACCTGTGTGATAGGAAAGCATCCAGAACAAAAAGAGCAATCAACCACTCTCCCCTTCTTGCAGAGCAGCTGGGAGGAGAAGGACAAGGAGGAAGAGAACCAGTTAGAGGAAGGGAAATACCAGAAGCTTCTAGATCCAACCTGTAGGAGCCTAAAGACGTCCTTAAAAGCAAGGGAATGCAGGAAGGAGCAGGGAAACTAAGAAATTTGAAAGAATTTTACTGTTTTGTTGAACTAGTCTCTGCATCACTGAGCAAAGGAGAGCACCATGGAAGGGAACGATGAGCTGCGCCCCCCAGCTTGTTATGAGGTTGGGGAAAAAAAGGGCAGAGGCAGAAGGAGAACCAAGGAAGTTATTTTGATTTGGAAGTGTTATTAATAAACCACATAAGGATATTTAGGTTTAATAAACACTGCATATATGAAGATGCATACACACAAGTCTTCTTTTGTTGATTTTCAAAAGAAGTCAAGGTATTTAATTTTTAGTTTAGGTGAACATATTGGGAAGAATTAATTATATTTAAATGGAGAACAGTGACAAAATGCTAAAAAAAAAAAAAAAACCTGAAAATATCTATACAAATACCAGTAGAGACCAAGAAGGTTAGAATAGGAAATGAAGCCAACAGTTTAAATTTATTTGCAGAATAAATTTTTGTAAGCTTTACGTTCAAATGAAAGTTGCCAAAGCAGGATAATGTGGGTGCCTAGAGACTGGGAATGCTATGTTTTTAAACATATTGGAATATCATTGAACATTTTTTAAGTGATGTTAATGTTCAACCAAAATGGGGAAACGGATTCATGGGAAATGGCAGCATTAAGTTGCAAACAAGACACAAGACGTGTCAAAGTTTTTACTGGGATAAGTTGATTAGGTTTTAAAATATAGCCATTAATCTTTTTAAAAAATGGTTTAAAATTAGTTAAAGGGTTTTTGTTTGTTTGCTTTTTAAATACCGAACTAAAGTTTTCTTGATTGTGTTTGACTCTCTCCATCTCTGGAGTGATGGGAACTGGAATCCCTTTCCCGATGTTTTCTTTATACAACACCTGTACGATACAAGAAAGCATCCAGAAAAAAAAAGAGCAGTCAAAAACAGCCCTTTCATCTATCGTGTAAGGAACGTACTATGAAACACAGACGTCAAACAGGAAAGACAAATTCACCAAGTCAATCTGTTTTTTCAAGCACAGATCTGGATGAAAACATGCTCCATATTTCCTTGGCTAAAGTGCTGGTGTATTTGATGTTCAACTTTTAAGCTAACTCATATATTAAATGTTGGTTTTCTGTGTTAGGAATTAAGAAAAAAAATTAATTTCATAAAATTACTAAAATGCTTAGTGTACAATAGAAAGGTTATTTTTTAATTAGATGGGCAAATACTTATTTTCCCTACAAAGAACATCTGTTTTACAGAATAACAGATATTTTAAACCCTAGGTCAAATCTATACAATATAGGAAATTGGTCTTTCTTGGGTAAATTCAAGTTATAGAGGTGGTCAAGTCTAAATACATAGCACTGTTTATCTTCCATAGAATCTTAAAGGCTCTATGCACCACTGGATAAAAATTGCCTAAATGCAACCTATGTAAAAATTAACACAAATGGTTACTTAAAGAAATTGTCCAGGATCATCAGGATCATTAATATCTCAAATAGATATGAACAATAATATACTTACTGTAATACAGAAGAAAATGATTTTTAAATAGTTTTGAAAATTAATGTAAACCTTTCCAAAAGAAGGAATAATAATATATACCTATAGGGAAAACAGTGAATATAACCTTCCGAAAATAATATCAATTTATACCGAAAATTTAATAAAATCAAAAGGTTGTTAGTGAATAGTAATTAAAAACAAAACAAAACAAAAAGACAGTGGGACCAAAGAAAGTTACTTAATTGTGTGAAAGAATCAAACTTTCAGAAAATATTGAAATGGAGAATTAAAAAACATTTTGGATCAAAATTCGCCCTACCAACCTGCCCACCCCGCCAAAAAAAAATCCAGCTAAATTTTCCTAATGACATTTGATTCTCCATCTCAGGCATAAGTAAATCTAAGATCCTTATATAAAAGCTTCACAGACTATTGAGTAGTATAGAGTTTTTTAGCAACAAAAATATTAATAAAAGAGAAAATAACATTAAATATAGACTCACGATCTCATTTGTATATTTTTTAAAAGATCAGAAGATCTGGATTTCAATTCATGGAATGGCTTGTTTAGAACAAGTATCAAGATAAGATTGCTTTGGGTTCCAATACTGAGTGACTTTCTTTCTTGGTGCTCTGTTTATCCAGATAGGATCTATGTTAAGCTAAACCTTGTCCCTAGCAAAGGCCACTATTTCTACACATGGCCTCAAGTCCTGTGTCTTTTCTTTCAATGCTAACGCAGCTACATCAAATAAAAATATTCCCAAGTAAATAAAGCTATAGTGTTTGGGGGTTTTGGACATCAATTAACTTCAAAAGTCCCATAAAACGTGAAAAGGGAAGGAAAAGAATCAATGAAACGTTTTAAGGGACTATTATAGGAAGTATAAAATGTTAGAATCAAATGGTGAGTAAAAGATCTGGAAAACAAAAATTTAGTTGATGAGATTTTTTTTTTAGAAAAATGTGTTAAACTGATTATTTTAAAGGGACTAACAGAAGTTTTGTTTTATACAACGGTATTATCATTTTTTTTTAATGCGAGTTAAAAGAGCTTTCTCCCAAATACCGAGCTAAAGTTCTCCTGGTTGTGCTTGACCCGCTCCATCTCGGGAGTGACTGGGAGGGGAGTCCCCTTGCTCAAGTTCTCTTTGTACAGAATCTGTGTGCACAAAATCAACAATCAAATCAGCCTGGACCCATTGTTTAGGAAGACTTAGCTTTTAAAATAGGTTCTAAAAGTATTTTTGCTTGTTTGTTTTCATAATGACATAAATTGGCCTAAATAACGTTAAGAAATAGAACAGGTACAGATCACCTTTGGCCGTTTCATCACATACAGTATGAGGTCTGTCAGTAAGAGGCAATCATAGCGACCGAGCTGCCAGGCTGCAGGAGGAGTCAGTCACTTATATAAGCCTTCTCTCAAAGACAAGGACTCGGCCTTATCAGAGACAACTCAAGTTAACTGAAATTTACATGCCTCATGAGTTGTTGGTAACTCTAAATTAGTGAACCAAAAAAAAGGGGGGGGGGTTGGGGGAATAAAATAGTATTAAAAGCTAAATAAATATTAGCTTTCAATGATCCTGAAACTATTCCAAGGAAAGCTCATTTATCTCTCGTGATATACCAAAAATAGCTGAGCCAAGTAAATTCTGTATTTCTGAGTTACTCTGAATTGCTATGTTGTCTTTGGAATGAAAATGTTCAAGAATCACATTCTTTTAAGAAGAGCTGCAAACAAAATACATCAAACAGAGCCACAATAAATACACATAAAATTCTAGCTAACATTATCCTTTCGGAGGCATGTTAGATTTTACTTTTGACTTGTGCCACACCGGTTAGAAACACCTACTGTTACTCAAGGGGAATTTGAGGAAGGAAACACTAAGTATTACAGGTTTTTAAGGAATGTGATCAATAGCTGCGTTTTAGGAAAAACATAGTTAAAATTTCACAGCAGAACTAAAATACTAAATTAGATTTGGGTTGAAAATTGAGGTAATATTTGGTTTCATTATATGAATTTAGTATTTTTACAGGAAAATTATATATTGGTAATGTGTTAAAAATATTATTTTAAATAAAAAATAAGGGATTTTATTTTTTGGCCCCTAAGAAATACCGAGCTAAAGTTCTCTTGATTGCGTTTGACTCTCTCCATCTCTGGAGTGACAGGGGTTGGGGTTCCTTTCCCCAGATTTTCTTTGTACAAAACCTGTGAGATACAAGAAAGTACCCAAAAGACATTCAAAACAAACACAAAGATTAAGGAAGAGAGAAGATGGGGGGCAGGGGGTGGGTGTGAGGAGGGGGTTTTTTAGTGAGTAATATTTAGTAAGGATAATGCTTTTTTTTTTACTTCACATTTTAAGGATAAACTCTACAATGCTAATTCTGGGCATGAAAAGGTACCACAGAAAAGGTTGAGTTATGAATGGTGAGGAATCTTACGTTAATTCTATTTACAGTATTTCAGATCTAAGTGCTCACACTTGTCAGTCGCCAAAAGTGTTAAAATACCATCAGAAAATTGAGTCATTTTGTGTAAGTCCAGATGGTCTTGGTCGGGTGGAACACACATACACACACGGACACACACAAAATTGGTGTTAAGATGTTGCTTTTTAAAAAAGGATGATGGGTTATTCCGGTAATTTTTTTAATGGGAAATCAAGTATCTTATTTGATATATTTGTAAATACCGAGCTAAAGTTCTCTTGATTGCGTTTGACTCTCTCAATCTCTGGAGTGACAGGGGTTGGAATGCCTGTTCCCAAGTTTTCTTTGTACAAAACCTGTAGAAGATAATTAGAACATCTAAAAAAGTAAAATGACCACGAATCCTTTGGATTACAGCTATATGTGTGCTATTTGGTGGAAACTCATAAAAGCAATCTAGCCTTCAAACATGACACTCAGGGAATAAGGAAGGAAATGCCACAAATATCTATGTTCTCTCTTCAAAAGTAGTAATTTTACTACCTTGAAGACTGTACTAAATTATGCATTTTCTGTAGTCAACATTTAGTACATTCCTTAAATGCATTAAATAGTGCTAATGAATTTAACAATGAAAAAAGTCTAACCATTTCATAACATCTAGTATTAGTCCCTTGAATATAATGGGTCCACAATAGATTTGTACTTCAATCGATGGCTTGGCTTAGATTTTTCTAATCATGTGATCCTCTGTTCCTTCACAGTTGTTGAGAATTTTCTGTTTGTTTTGTATTTTCTTCTGAAAATTCCTAGCTGGCCTTTAGACTGCACGTACCCTTAATGCAAGGAGACTTAAACAGTTTATTTTTCCAGGAAGAGCATTTTTCTCTGAAATTTTTACTGATGATTGCTGGATCTTGCCAATTAGTGTTTTTGAACAGGGAAGAGTCCCTATTTGTTCTGGGTAGTGTCAAGGACTGTAAATGTCAATGAAACAAGTAAGGAACTTCCAGAGCCTCTTAGCTTCTTCCATTCCTCCCTCCCTCCCAATGTTAAGAATTCTCAGCCTCAAGGAAGGAATGAATTCTTTTTTTTTTTTTTGCGGTAGGTGGGCCTCTCACTGTTGTGGCCTCTCCCGTTGCGGAGCACAGGCTCCGGACGCGCAGGCTCAGCAGCCATGGCTCACGGGCCCAGCCGCTCTGCGGCATGTGGGATCTTCCCAGACCGGGGCACGAACCCGTGTCCCCTGCATCGGCAGGCGGACTCTAAACCACTGCGCCACCAGGGAAGCCCATGAATTCTTTTTAAATGGATGGATTCTATGTTGCGCTAGAGCACAGGCTGGGGAGCAACACAGAAATCCTGGGGGTTTGTGTCACAGATTAATTCCTAAAATCACTGACAAACTAGTGTTGATTTCTTTGCTAGGAAACTTTTCGGGATCTTTAAATATCTACCATCTTGGTACAAAGTTGTATTTCTTTACTAGGCAAGGCAACGGAACAGATCGTGGACCACAGAACAAAACAAAATCAGAGAAAGGCAAGAAGTTGCAATCAGAAGCAGCAAAGGAGATGCGGGCTGGTTTTCCTGGATTAGTGGACATGTAATTCTAAATGCAGTCTGTACCACTGGGAGCCAGAGTATATGCAGGGAATGCGAAGGGAATGAGGTCTAAATAATACAAACGACTTGCAAGAGAAATAGCAACTGTCTTCTAATGGAAATTAAATGAGAGTTCAGGCCTCCAGGGGCCAGGCGGATCTCTGAAACCAAGATCCTCACCTTTTATGGGCCATCAACTATTTCCCAAACTTCACACAATCTTATGCTAGTAGCCGGCAATTGCTTAGAAACTGCTTACGGATGGAAGGGCGGCGCGCTGGGGGTGTGGGGACAGGGGGTGTGTGGGCGGAGACGGGGCTAGCTGGACAGAAGGTCGGGAGAAATGTGTACTAAACCTGATATTTCAGGTGTGGGAGAATCCCACCTCCCCCAAAACACACACTGCGCACAGGTGTCTGCGATTCCTGTTAGAGAACAGGGTTAAGGTATAATATACCCTCGTGGGTAGACGACAGCCAGCGTCTTGAACACGCGCTGTATTTACAAGGAGAGAGCAGAGGATACAGGGCAAGGGAGGGGAGGTGGCCGCGGAGACGTCGCTAGGCTGCCTAGGGTCTTCCGGACCTTGGAGAATGCCCTGAGGTATGTATATACATCCATGCATGTATACATATTTCTTTTCTATTACTTTTATGTTTATATGTATATGCTTTTGGTTAACTACCTTGAGATCATCCCAATAAACTTATTACTACAATCGGCACATTTTATTTTAGAAACTGCAGGTATGATGAGCAATCACGAAGCCTAGTGCCTTGTGCTCCTTGATTACGTAAAGACAGAGTTTCCTCTTCTGCTTTTGCAAACCGCACTGCCCCTCACAGGGCAGGGAGGATTCGCGCCATCTCCGGGCTTGGGAAGCCCAGCAGAAGGGAGACGGGGTGAGACAAGCCAACCGGCGGGGGGAGGGCTGAGTACGGGGGAGGGGCCGCGGGCGCGTTACCGAGCTGATGTGCTTCTGTGTCTCCTTGACGCGCTTCACTTCAGGCAGGTCTGGGATGGGGGTTCCTTGTCCAACCGCCTCCTTATACTTCACCTGCAGGTGTAAAAGTGGGAACGTGTGCATGCGTTTGATTAGTAGCCCCGCGATGTGCGAAGTCGCGGTTTAAACAGCACAAAACCTATGCTTAGGGGGAAGGGGGCCACATGCTGATACTGGGTCCGTGCCAAGGACACGGACATTTGGGCTCTCTCTGGTCTCTTTGGGGTGGGGTCCACACTTAGACTGAAGCCCCTTCTCTTCCCTGGGGTCTCCCATGTCTTACAGCCACAGTTCATTGACCCAGGATGGACACACTCACATATACACACCAGGAAGAGCCAGTCTCTGACTCACAACTGCTACTTTCTTACAGGTGACAATGGGTCTCTTCTTGACCAAACTTGAGTCAGGCTCCTCTGCACTTTCTTCCCAACTAGGCCTTGAGCTTCGGACTTCCTAGACCATCTCTGCATCTCCCAATTTTAGCCAGAAACCTGCTAAGTCAGTTTAGCCAAAATCCCCCACCCTGGATGTCTCATCATCCTTGATATCTGATCAAATTCCTTAACGCCCTCTGCCCCCAATCCCCCAGGAGAAGTCTGATCACCTTGACCTGCCTCCAGCAAAAATCCTGGTAGGTCGGTTTAGGCAGAATCCCCCATTTACCCCCGATGTTTCTTCTGAGTAATTTTCCATCCACTGATCCTTTCTCCACACCCCGACCTCCCCATCCCCCCATCCCTGTCCAACCATCCCCGCCCCCATAAATCCCTCCTTTCCCTTGTATTTAGAATTGAGCTCAGCTCTATACCGAGATCTCTTTTCCCCTATATCGCAATTGTCCTGAATAAAAATCTTTTTGTTGTTGTTTTAACTGTTTAAACTACTGTCCAGCTCTCGTTTGTTTTGACACAGGCCTCTCCATTTTTTACATCTAACCAGCCCTCATGAAAACTGCCTGGGCACTGCATTATGAAATGACCCTTATTTTAGCAACTTAAGCTGCTTCTGGTGACAAAAGTCATGAGTGCAGCTCAGACATCAGTGTAAATCTTCAAAGGCGAGCAGAAAATTTTGCAAGTCCCCAGTGGCTGTCTTTACCGAGCTAATATGGTCCTGGGTTTGCTTCACTCTCATCATCTCGGGTGTCTTTCCAATCGCCGTTCCTGGTGAGACATCTTCTTTATATAAAACCTGGGCATTCAGAATCAGGACAGTGTTACACAGAAGAAAGGAAACCCCAGCAATTCCTGGAGAAAGACTAGGAAACTTGGCTTCTGTGAAAACAGAAGACACTACAGAATGTTCTTAGGCAAGTGCTGGAGTATCTGGACTGTCTTCTGCATCAGCATCAATAACTCAAACCATGTATACAACACACATCTAAATTTCCAGATCTTGAAATTTCTTTTAAGATTATCATACTGTATTAATACATGATGAGAAAAACCAGAAAATGTTGGTTAAAAAAACCCTCCCATGTGAAACACAAAATCAATTAAAGAAATACAAAGTCAGTTATTTTGGGAAAGGATAATAAATCACAGTGTCAGAAAGAAATCCATCTTCTGGAGCAAGACAACACGTTACTGCTCTGGGATTTAAAAAGTTAAAAAGAAAAAAGCTTCTTTGTTAGCAGATTTAAGTTGTTATTTCAAATGGTCTCTGGGGTGATGATTTTAGAGCAAAGTATGGGGAATTTTAACAACTGCTAGCATTAACTGAGGAGGTTAGATGTTAATTGTCTGAATCAACATACGGCTAGTATATTTTCAAAGAGGAGCCTGATATTATTAGGTTAGCATTAAATGGAAAATAAATAGTAAATATACCGAGCTGAAATTCTTTTGATTTTCTTTAACACGCAGTATTTCTGGCGTGTCTTGAACAACTGTAATTTTTCCTTTACTGTTTTTAAGGTCACACTGGTATTGAAGCTATGAAAAAAGAGCAAACATCTTGGTAAGATTTCAACATTGTTTTATATATTGTATTGTCCTATATTGTGTAAAGGAAGTTAAAATCTTATATTTAAAAAAAATTTCTACGCTACGATAATCATAGTCACATAGCCAACGGGAATTTCTTTAATACGAATTTTGTGAAGAAACTAAAATTTTAAAGCCCTAAAATTAGTTAAAAAAAAAAAATATATATATATATATA
>NW_020173941.1:4410-100776 GCF_003031525.2 Neophocaena asiaeorientalis asiaeorientalis | reverse complement strand
ATATCTTTCCTAGAGTTAATTTTGAAAAAGATGTCACCACCAATGGAAGATGGTGATAGTTCATATTCAGTGACAGGAAACCACCAACAAAGTGAGAGATGGGTCTTTCATGCTATGAGTTGGGATTGAGATATAAGGTGAGTTCAGAGGAGACAGGAGCACACAGCTCCCGGGCGGGGGGCCGGGAAGTGTGGAGGGCTGCTGCAGGTAGATATGCAAGCATGTGTGCCCAGAGGCATCCTTCTTGCCCCGTCTCATCCCAGGTACCAGTGAGCTGTGTCTTAGATTCAATAAAAACTCACAAGGCTGAAGTTCTTTTGGTTCTCCCGGATCCTCTGCATCTCTGGGGTGTCCAAAACGGTCTCATAATATGACATGCACTTCTCTGCATCTTCCTTGTACTTTTTCTGGAAATAGATTCCAAGAAATAAGGATAGGGAATAACACAGGGATATGGGCCAATGGGACCTAAAATAGCCCTTCCTGCTCAGCAGAGGGGAAGTCCTTTATATTTTTTTGACTATTTAAGGATGTTAGGGAGTTATAAAACAGAGCCCTCTGGGTCAGTGAGTGCCACGCCTTTTCTTTCCAGGAGAACTGAGCCCAGGCATTTAATAGGACCCATTGTCATGGCAAAGCTGGCAGAGGGAGGCCCCTGTGGACTGGTCCACACAAGGGAGGTTGACAGCCCCTGAGGTTCCTGGCAGGGACTTGGGGATGTCTACAGTGAACTGGATGGAGCCAGATTATTCAACAGGCAGGTGGAGAGAAAAGCAGGAGGGTTAAGAGCCATCAGCAAGGCCTCCTGAATGCCAGGCCTTGGTTGGTGACAAGGATATTTTTGCTGAGCTGTGAGCAGGTGTGGTCCAGGCTCCTGGCCAGAGCTCCCAGGGTGGGACCAGGAAATCTACATTCCCAGGTGTTTACGAAGTATAGTCAGGCCAGGCAACTACTGCTTTAGAACTCACTGATTAGGAGACAAGCAAACATTATAATTTGGGGCTACTCAAGTAAATTGCAGATTCCTGATCAGCAGTGAAGATTAAAACAAATGAGGGTATATCCTGGTGTATGAAGGACATCTTACTTTTCTTTGTCTCTCTATTTGTAGGAAGATGGAGAGTTACCCACCATAAGAGGAATCAGGGTTAGATTGTGTGGTTAGCGTTGATGACATAATCTCAGTCTTATTAAAAAAAAATTGATAATCCAAATGTGGGAGGTCTACTTTGTTTCTTCCAGATTTGCACACAAATTTTACATCCACATTATGAGACTGATTCCCGCCTGAGAGTCCCGCCTGCCGATGCAGGGAACACGGGTTCGTGCCCTGGTCTGGGAAGATCCCACATGCTGTGGAGCGGCTTAGGCCCCGCGTCCCGAAAAAAAAAAAAAAAAAAAAAGTTGTGGTATATATGTACACTGGAATAAAAACTGAGAAAATCCTGCCATTTGCGACAACATGGGTGGACCTTGAGGGCATTACATTAAATGAGATAAGTCAGACAGAAAAAGACAAACACTGTATGATCTCACCTATTTGTGGAATCTAAAATCAAAACAAGTGCCTAGAAAAGGTGATCAGATTTGTGGTTACAAGAGGCGGGAGACTCATGAGGGTGAGGTGGACCTGGAGAAAGGTGGTCAAAAGTGACAAACTTCCAGTTATAAGATAAATAAGTACTAAGGATGTCATGTACAGCATGACGATGACTACAGTGAATGCAGCTCTAACCCAGCTCTATGTTACATGTGAAAGGTGTTAAGAGAGTAAATCCTGAGAGTTCACATCACAGGGCAAAATTTTTGTCTTTTTGTTTTGCTTTCTCTCTTTTACTGTATCTCTATGAGATGATGGATGCTATCTAAACTTATGGAAGCAATCATTTCACAGTAAATATAAGCCAAACCATTACACTCTACACTTTAAATTTATACAGTCATATATGTCAATTTTGTCTCAATAAAACTGGAAAAATAAATTTAAAAAAATTATGGGTGGTACCATGTAAGAGTTCTTCAGTACCTTAAAATTCCCTCCTTTATTTTAATTCTGATACGGAAACCTCAACTTCAACTCAAACTTGCATCATAGACGAACCCCTTCTTTTTCACTGGGAAAAATTGTGATTTGAAAGAATCTTCTTTGGTATTAATGGAAAGACTTGTTCTTCATGATTGGGGTCAATAAGTGATGTTCTGATGAATGTCCTTACCTGGCTTGAAAGGTTCTTGACTTGTTGGGCATGAATGATCTCCGGAGTATCAACCACAGAAGTAAAATTGGCTTTTTCCATTTCTGCTGATTGCTTATACTTAACCTGCAAAAGGACAGCCAATAGTTGGGTAAATGTTTACAATGTGCACATCCGTTGGCTTAGTTTGACTAAGAAGTGATTAATATTTCTTATCCAAAAGGATTCATTCATTTGCTAGCCAACATTTTTTCCCTATTGTGTCTATAGCTTTATGCTAAAGAGTGAGATTCAGAAAGAAAGGTTGAGTCCTAGCTGTTGAAAGGCTTACTATCTATTTGGGGGCGGGGGCAGGGTGGTGTTGGGTAGGGTATGGGAAAGCAGAAGGAGAGAGATAATCAACAGACAGTAGGAGAAGGACAGATGAAAGCAGCCCTGGCAAAGGGCCCCTGATCCTTTCATCAGAATGCATTCCACCATGTGGATATTTAGGGATGCCACTATATGTGTTTAACTGTAATTGATCAACAAGTAAGACAACAGAAGGACAACACTGTGTCCTTGTAATCACAGCTACTTTTTTTGTTGAAAGACTGACATGGAACAGTAACACTGACCTGACTGGCAATATCTGTAGCATTCCTGGCTCTGAGGAAGTCGGGAGTTTCATTGGCCATGGCATTCAGGCCTCTTCCTTTGACTTCCAGCTCCAGGTCTCTCTTATATTCTTTCTATAGTAGCATTAAAAAAAAAAAAAAAAGAAAAGTTACTTAACTCATGACTAGGTAATAAATGTGCAGAGTGAATACAGATCCACATAACATGCCACCTCAGTTGCTGATGTCACCTTCACCTTTCCCTGTGGCAGGATGGAGTGGTGACAACAGCAGACCACTTTAGGAAACTATTCTACTCATGCCAGGCCTCCTTTGGAACGCTTGTTAGCATTCTCTACTTAGAAAATTAAAGTATAAAAGCACATTTTAAATCTGGTTTGGTACGTAAAGGATTATACTTAGGTGCCCACCACTCCAGGGTGCTGCCTTTATTTAAACAGGCACAACAAATGTATCAAGGTTAAATCAAATAATATTAGATAAATAACAGGTTACAATAGCCACTACAGAAACAGACTGTTATATCAACACATCCAAAATCGAGATATTTTATTTAACGGTTAATAATCATGTTGAATATGGAATCTGAAATACAAAAACTCTCTTTTTATTGCTTTCTGGTTTTTTATGCAACTTGGCTAAGGAGGAGGAGATGCTGGGTTGGTTCTGTGCATGCAGTTGGCTGCGTGCCCACCTCATTGAGGATCTGAGTGGCGTTCTTTGCTCTTAGCATGTCGGGCGTATCTTCCATTTCACTGAGACCCTTCCCACGGATGCCTTCCTCTAGATCTTTCCTGTACTCTTTCTATGGCACAAAATACAAGCAACAATGCTGACAAGAAAGCCTGGATTATTCCTCTTTGGTGAAGAGCCAAAACAAAACAAAAAATCCTTCTAATTTTAAAGAGTTACAGTTTAGTAAATAAAGATATGAATAAAGGCAGGGTGTAAGCTTCATCAGTTAATATTCAATGTCAAATAAGAAACTAGAAATTAATAGAAGGCTGAGGTAAGCACATTTAATAAGGTATTCAATTAAAACATTAGAAGAATTAACATGGGTAGTAGATTAGGGGGTAGTACCAAACACATGTGAACCCAACTTGAAAGCTGAAAAGTTAGGTGGCAGTGAAAATGGTAGAAGGAGCGTGTTGATGAGCGTCATCAGTGCAATTATTTGGATCAGGAGGGAAAGAAAAGACCACGTAGGCACTACCTCGCTGGCTATTTTGGTTGCATATTTGACATGTAATAAAGCTGGCGTGACCTCCAGGCCAATCAGGTTTCTGCCTTTAATGGACTCTTCATAATCTTTCTTATATTCTTTCTAAAGTGAGTAGGAAGGAAAGACAAGAATGTTTATTACAATTTCTTTCTCAATCCTAGGAAGAAAAGAATTCCATTTTCCTTCTATGTATGGCCTCTTAACTTGATCTTAGTTCTGCTAATGGTCACACATTTGAAATATGCCTGATTGTTCTGGAAATACTCTGTGTAGAGCAAATGGCCCAAGGAAACTCAGAGGCTGAGAAACTTTGGTGGCCTCTCATTCGTCTGTCTGCCACTGTGATGGGGGCTGGCCCTTTGAAAGTGGAAGGATGGATATGCCACCAAGACTCTCAATCCACTGTCATCTCTCCTGATGACATTTTTCTGAAGGCAACAAAAGATTTTACTTCTGAATTAGAAGTGACTCAAGGGGGAAAAAAAACAAAAACACCCCAGAGGAAGGAAACCTGAGGGCACCAAATGCAAATTTGGCCTTTTTCATAATCATGACTATTAAGTCACTGAACAGATAAGGTGAATAATGTAGCACAGACAAGTTCTCCGGCTTTGCTCACTGTTGAGAGGGAGGGCCATGACCTCCCCCATCTCCTCTCCAATCCCTGGATGAGGCTGTTTTACTGGGAGGCTTGGAAGAGATGTTGGGACTTGATTTTTGTCATTTTTAATTTTGACAGTATTTTACATTTATAGAAGAGTATCAAGAATAGTACAAGGAACTCCCATAGATGCTTTACCCAGAGTCAGCAATTGTTTGAAACCCTTCAAAATTTTTCATTATTTGGCATTCTACACACCAGGAAGCTCCCCAAAATGTTACTTTTATTAAAAACCATTTATCTTTATGGTTGGAGATATGCCCATGGAGGGGAGGCAAAAAGAAATCCAAGATAAGCCTGTTTCCCAATGAAAACAGACATTCTAAGATTCAAAATAAGATCCATTCTTCTCTACTATTGCTTAAAAATTAAAAGAACTATTTTAGATGCCTCTGCTTACATTTCTAAAATAGGAAATATGTCATGTTGACTTGATATTTTGATAAAAATCCTGATTAAAAGAAAAAAGTCTTCCTTTTGGGGACTGGAGGCTTCCTATTAAGAGAAGAGCAATTCAAAGCCAACAGTAGGTCTGCACAGAGAGAACTTTTCATTCAAAGAAAAATTTATGTTATGTTCAAAATAAATTGTTTCAGTGTTAGGAACAGTTTTCTATGTTCTAATTCTATGAAAAGGATAGTTGAAATAAAACATATATGGTAAATGTTTACTATTCAGATCATTTCTTTTTATAATGGAGCCACAGGATTTGTAAGATGGAAAAGATTTTAGTCATCATATTTTAGAGTCCCATCATTCACAACTTTGGGATAACAACAGGCTGGATACTTCTGTGGGTAGAGCTTGTTATCATCAGCTTGATGGTATATTTGCTGTGTGGTGGGTTTGTGCAGGACTTACCCCACTCTGCATCTGCTGAGACTCTTTGGCAGTGATGTATGTTGGTGTTTCAAAGTCCAACATGGGCTTTCCTCGTTCCTTTTCATACTTTTCTTTGTATTTCACCTAGTTATGAAAAGCTTTATGAGATATGTCTTCTCTGGCCAATCTGTAGACAGACACCAGTTTAGCAATAGTATTTTTAATTGATACATTATGTCCAGTGGGTGGTATCTCATTGCCACTCAAAACAAGTCTGTGTCACACAGCATCTTGATAGCAAAGCCCAATCTCAGCTCTCTTGCTTGTGACAACACGTTAAAATAGAGACCCGGTCAACAGATGAATGGATAAAGAAGATGTGGCAAATATATACAATGGAATATTAGCCATAGAAAGGAACAAAACTGAGTTATTTGTAGTGAGGTGGATGGACCTAGAGACTGTCATACAGAGTGAAGTAAGTCAGAAAGAGAAAAACAAACACCATATGCTAACACATATATATGGAATCTAAAAAAAAAAGAAAAGAAAAAAATATGGTCAGAAGAACCTAGGGGCAGGATGGGAATAAAGACGCAGACCTACTAGAGAATGGACTTGAGGATACAGGGAGGGGGAAGGGTAAGCTGTGACAAAGCGAGAGAGTGGCATGGACATATATACACTACCAAACATAAAATAGATAGCTAGTGGGAAGCAGCCGCATAGCAGAGGGAGATCAGCTCGGTGCTTTGTGACCACCTAGAGGGGTGGGATAGGGAGGGTGGGAGGGAGGGAGACGCAAGAGGGAAGAGATATGGGGACATACGTATATGTATAGCTGACTCACTCTGTTATAAAGCAGAAACTAACACCATTGTAAAGCAATTATACTCCAATAAAGATGTTAAAAATAAATAAATAAAAAGTAAAAAAATAAATGAAAGGGATGATGTAGGTATTTTTAAATAAAATAAACACATTTTCAAAAATAAATAAATAAATAAAATAAAATAAAATAGAGGCCCGGGATCATGGGCTGCTTTACAGATGACAGGAGAGCATTTCTAGTAATTTAGACCTCTTGGTTAATGCCCAATGGGGGACCTAAATAGTGTTGAATTTGTGATATAGAAGGTCATGTGACAGCAAGCTCCTTCTCTAAGTTCTTTCCTCTGAGAATCTTAATTATTTTACAAATTTTGCAGTTTCTTCCACACCCAGAGACCACTTCAGTGGTGACCTGAGCATATCACTCCTCTGCTCGAAAGGCTCCCTATCATCCTTAGTAATATTTTCTAAGGGGTCTGTCTCCCTTGTGATGTAATCTTTATGCTATCAGTCCCTGTCAGTACCCTGAATAACACATATTGCATGTCTATGCACTGTTTCTCCAACGTATGTTCACACTGCTCTCATTCATAACATAAACATTTGTTTCAACATGTTGCTAAATTCAAAGCCCCTAATATCTTTGGGTATTTTCTCAAGCAATGGTTACTATAACTACCATCCTTGGGGGGTAGGGGTGGAATACATCAAAATTTTTTACATTGTAGAATGTGCAGGAAAAAAGTCAGTCTTGGTCAACTTACTACACTCTGTAATTCTGTGGCCTCTTTTAGATGAAGCTGCTCCAGATTGTCGGGTATTGTGTGGTAGTGGCCTTTACTCTTCTCATAGTTTTTCTTGTACTGGTACTGAGGGGAGGGTGGCAAAAAAGGCACATTGATGGCAAAGCTGCTCAGCATTCCTATTTTTCCTCTTTACATTAGATATTTACACAGCAACAGCACCAAGACCAAATTAAAATTAGCAAACACTACATAGGGGGTTTAAGAAAATGTTTTAAAAGGATGAAGATCCACATTCAGTATTGTCAGTTAATACAAGGATGTAAACACTTAGGTTATATGGCTTATTCAAAGTAGGTTTTAAGGTGCAAAGTTAAACGTGAAAGAAACTATTCCAAATGGTAAGTCTATGTTTTTAGAAGGGGGAAAGGGAGTGGTTACTTGAAAAAAAATTTAAATAGCCCCAAAATAGAAGCATTTTTATATTCTGAGAGGTGTTAGAGTCAGTGGAGAACTGGTAGATTAATGTTGTAATTTGGAAGAATGCACTCAGAGAACAGGAGAGCTTTCTAATAAATGTAGTGCCTCAGTAGCAGAGAAGGAGATGCAAGTGACCTCAAGAGAAGGAATTCAGTTGAAAATGGGTGAAACAAACTGTTTCTGGAGCAAATGATTGAGCTTACAGAACTGGCGAGTTGGCTTGTATTCAAGACATGATTCATTATCAAAGATTCCTTCATGTCAGTCACAGGTTTGTGAAGTTTCTTCAAGTCAGCCTTATACTTAACCTGTACAACAGTAAAGGAAAAAAGGAAATCACATAAATAGGAAATGGAAAATTGTATTAATGGAAACCATAATAAGATGTCCCATCCTGAAACAAGTGCTGGGGATGGCAGTGAAAAACCATACCTCATTCACAATAGCCAGAAAGTGGAAACAATTCAAGTGTCCATCGACAGACAAAGGGATAAACACAGTGTGATGTAAACATACAATGGACTATTATTCAACCATAAGAAAGAATGAAGTTCTGACACATGCTACAGCAGGGATGAACCTTGAAAACATTATGCTAAATGAAGTGAGCCAGACAAAAAAAGGGACAAATACTGTATGACCCCACTTACATGAATTCTCTAATAGGCAAATTCATAGGGACAGAAAGTAGATTAGAGGTTACCAGGGATTGGTGGGAGGGGGAAATGGAGAGTTATTGCTTAATAGTTACGGAGTTTGTGTTTGGGGTGATGAAAGAGTTTTGGAAATAATAGTGGTAGTTGGACAACATTGTGAATGTAATTAATGCCACCGAATTACATATTTAAAAATAGTTAAAATGGCAAATTTCACATTATATATTTTACCACAGTTAAACAAACACATACCTCACTTGTGAGATTATTAGCATCTTTCATGATTTTGAAGAGCTGGCTGTCTTTTGGATTGTATTTTGGTGTCTTGCCCTTCTCTTTGTTGAAATTTTCTCGGTATTTAACCTAACAGCAAATGCAAAAATCCAAATTATTCCTGAGCATCAATTAATCTGAAGACTGAGGAATGGAGGAAATGTAAATATAAAAGAGTATGTGCTACACATAAAGGGGTCATATAATTTATTATCCAAATTAGGACACTTTTAAGAGTAAAAGCACTATTAATAATTATGTTGGGACAACAGGCAATTGAGAATAAGATCAAGTGATATAGTATTTGTTTTGCTCATTTTTATATTATCTGGAGGTATGAAAGATATTCACCTTTTTTTGATGCAGAATAAAAATGCATGGGAAAAGGCTTCAGGCTAAATTCAAAGAAGTGATCTAATATATTTGATTCAGAACATTTTGGTCCTCTTAACTAGCAAAACCAAAAGCACTTTAGGTCTATTGCCAGGAGTTCCAAGAGGCTTTATAAATGATCAAGAAGGGTGAGAAGTAAGGAATCTATTAAATCAGGAGATTTATTGTTATGTACTTTCGCTATATCATTTAAATTTGTTTTTAATTGGCAAAAAAATTGGCGTAACTTCTGAGTAAAAGAAGCACAGAATTTGGGGGTTAATGGCTTCGGTATGATTTCAGGCTAGAAGAAGGAAAGAAGTGAGATAACTTTAGTATAATGAGAAAAATAAGATTAGATATACTTGCAGGATACATAAAAGTAAGAATACACAAAGGACAAAATAACTTCAATTTAAAAAATAAGCACAATGCCTGGCACTAATAGTTGCTCAATAAATGTGATCTGATTGATGAAAGAGAGAGACAGTCATAATGCCTAGGTAAAATAGCTAAAGATGACGATTTACTTATAGGGATATTCAACAGAATAAACTGAAAGTGACAGAAACATTTCCTTATTTAAAAACAGACTGATGCCTTTGTCACTAGGATTAATCCAGAAGTAGAACTCTACTAGTTACTCACTCTAGGAACAAAGAAAAATGAGCTATTTCTAGAAGTTAGCCAGCTGAAAGGGCAATATTTGATGCTCCGGGACACCTAGAGTTTCTGTTATTGGTAAGATGAAAGACTCGCTCATTCAAAGTTATTAGCACACCAGGATCTGGTCACCAGATATTTCACACTGTAGGCATTTAAAATCAGTACCCCTCATGCTTCATCACTTTACTTCCCCACAACTTTACACATCCAGCACAACAGGAACAAAAGGAGACCACTCAAATGCTAAGAACAATGAAATCTGCCACATCAGAGAAAAAGCATTCGCAGTGCTGAGGCTCATTTATTCTGAATAAATCTCCAGTGGAAATGTGTTGGCAAAATAAGCATGCAGAACAGTACAGCACGATGCAGGCACACTGAGTCAGACACACAATGGAGGAAGCAGAAAACATAACAGGAAAACACAATGTGAAAAAATGCTACAATGGCTCTTCTCTGAAAGGAAGTTCACTCCCCAAAGAAAGAAATGCAAAGCCTGCTAAGGAAAGTCAGAGGTGGTGAGTTGTCTGAACCAAGAGAAAACTTTTCCTAAGGATATAGAAACCCATAAGACTAGGGCTGATCCCAAGAGCAGTGAAACAAGGAAAAAGCAAAGTAAACTAGATGTGCAGAGTCAGACTGGGGAAGGGATGATGCAAAGGCCCATCTCTGATGAGAATAAAATCCATTTCTTTTAGAAGAATGCTAAAAATCCTCTATCTTTTAGAAAATAACTCATTTCTGAGAAAATATTTGAAGAGCAGCTTTCTACTGGTCTCATTTCAGTTCTTTTCTGTTAATTTTAAGTAGATTTAAATTTCTAACTTTTTAATTAAAAAAAAAAAAGTTGTGCCTCCTCTTTCCACAAGAAGGCCCCCAAGCAAGTGCAGGTGAGCACAACCGCTGCCGGGAATCTGAGCCAACACGCTTGACCTTCCTTTTTGACTGGATCTTAAGAACTACTATGTTTTGCATGATAAGGACAGACATCAGATTCAGGACTCCAAGAATTCTTAGAAAGGTGTGGGATTAGGCAGGAAGTACAGTAAAACCACATTCACATGGCGTATGGAATGGAAAAGCCTTCTTTTTCTTGTTTACCAGGGAAGTGAGAGGCAACCATGCAATGCCGTGTATCAGCAAACGGCAATACCAGTGTCCATTACCCCAAAGGGCTCAGATAGTGTGAGAAAACGGTTTCTGATCAATTATTCTTTCAAAGTTCAATTAAATTTAAAGATCTAACATCCAGTTGTTCTGCTCCTTTTCAGGGACTTGAACTGTATATTGGTGCTTCTAAAGACTGAAGAGCAGGTCCAAGAATTAGAATGTTTCTCGCCACTGAGACTGTAAAAAACAGGGTGAAAGCTATGAGCGAAAACATTTTGAGCAGTTTATACTGTTGACTCAGAGTATGTCTGAACTGAGAGACTGTATTAAATGCCAGTCTTAAATGTATTAAACACCAGCAATGGTAATCAGCAGAGGCTGTCTTTGTGTGGTTGCAGATGAGATTCTCAGTCTGTTTTCATCTTTTGATTGGTGTCAGCAGCCTAAAGAAGGTAGGAGGCCATCTCCAAATCTACTCTACCTTCCTGTTCCAAAGGCATGTTCCAGAGGGAAAGTTTCATGCAGCAAAAGACAGGTGTGTGCAAAAGTATATCCTTTGACAAATTTCCACAGCATTCTACACGTTCCAACACAAAACCAACAGAAAAGAGTGCGACTTGGTCAGTCCCCTGACCAAGGCTAAGAAGATAGGTGAGAGAAAGAGGAAGACAGATATATGGGATCACTGATGCCAGTCTTACATCACTGATGAGCACATTAGTTTTCTTAAGCTGCCTCATCATAGGGGTGTCATAAGATGCGGCGCCGTGCCCGTACCCTCTCCTTTGGCCTTTGACGTATTCCGCCTAGAGTACCAGCAAGACAGCAAAGTCAGAACGGGGAGGGCCCACACAGAGGAGAAGTCTCCTTGGACCAGGGGCCGCACCATGAAGCTGTCAATCCTGAGGCAAGCCTTTCCCAGGAAGTAAACCCAGGAAAGGGAGCTCATAAAACCATCTGGTTGGGACTCATTCTCCACATCATAGGATTCACTTGGGGTTAGAAATACAGGTCTCTCTCGGGCTTCCCTGGTGGCACAGTGGTTGAGAGTCTGCCTACCGATACAGGGGACACAGGTTTGTGCCCCGGTCCGGGAAGATCCCACGTGCCGCGGAGCGGCTGGGCCTGTGAGCCATGGCCGCTGAGCCTGTGCGGCCGGAGCCTGTGCTCCGCAGCGGGAGAGGCCACAACAGTGAGAGGCCCGCGTACCAAAAATAAAAAATAAAAAAGAAATACAGGCCTCTATTTGTAAAACCGGTAAAGTCTTCAAAATTTCAACCTGTTTTTAACTTGCTAATGGTATGACCTTGGAGATTTAAAAACATACTAAAAATTTTTACATTGAAAAGTTCATGTTACATTTCATTATTCTTAGAGATTCCACTGTTTCTTGCTGGTGATTTCATATCTTGGTTTCAAGTACTTATACAATTCCAATAACTTATAATAAAAATACCACATAGGAGTTTTAAATTCAAAAACGTTTTAAAAATAGTATTTGCTTGTCCTCAGTCATCTGAACTTTTTGTCTCCTCATAATTCCCTCCTGTTTTGTCACTTGATGTTACTTGTATCTTCCAAAAGATTGGGATCCCACATTTGGCATTGCTGAAAGTCATACATACAACCACCAAAGGTATCCTAAACGTATTTCTTCAAACAAATACTTGAGAAAACAGACAATGAAAAGAAGGTAGGATCTTTGAATTGGAGAAGAGATAAGATATTCCTGAGCTCATCTTTTGGGACTAAAACTTGCTCTCTGGAAGATCTGGTGGTTGATCATGGGGTCTCTGATCTAAAGTCGGAAAACTTGTCGTAACTCAGGAGTATTCTAGATAATTGGTCTCACAAGGGAAATTAGGTAATGGGGCAATCAAGTTTGGACACATTCCTAAGTCCATCTACTCAATAATATGAAATCTGCTAGAATTAGGCATTCCCCCTCAGCTCCCTGTACATACCTCGATCAAACACTTACAACCCCAAACTGTAATTATTTAACCATAGACATATAGTCTGAGGACATCTACTGCCTCTAGTTTCTAGCCTAGGCATTCAATATATGTTTGCTGAATGAAAAACTAAAAGTGACTGCATCTGATATAACTTTTCAAAGCTTTTCGTGATATCATTTTCAAAGCTCTGGAGTGCTGCAGTATCTCTCTGGTTGCTAATACCGCACTTTCATTCTGGGAATCACTTCTTCCTGCAAGGTCTTTAAACATCCCCTCACATCAGAGCTGCTGCTCGCCCATCTGTGTTACCTGGCTGCTCAGCTTGGCTGCCTTCTTGGCCATTTCAATGTCTGGGCGCCCAAGCATGCTTAGCCCGTGGCTGCCTTCCTTGCGGTGCTTGGCTCTGTACTCCACCTGCATCAAAGAAAACTAGAATGGGCACCACGTTCTAGGTGGCCAGGGACCACCAACTACTTGTTTGCAGTGACCACTTGGGACTGGGTACCTTCTAAACACACCCTTACCTCGCTGGCCTGTTTGGCTGCCTGCGTGGCCTTCTTGATGTCTGGCCGATCGGCCACTGTTGTGTAATGCAGGTTTTCTTTAGCATCTTTTTTGTAAGCGACCTTTATTTGGAAAAAGAAAACATTTGCTCACTTGAGAGATACGCTATCTTTCTGAAAGGAACCTTTTATTAAAACCAAATCAACCCCACTACCGTATTTTTTAGACCACCAGATATAGAAATTAGGGTGACCACTCACTGGACCCAGCCCAGCATATACCGATGTGGGATCCACCAGCTCAAGTGGCCCCCTGCGAGTGAGAGGAGAAACTTACATTACTCTGCTTCTTGGCCACCTCCATAGCGTGTTTCACCTCTGGGGGCTCCAGCATGATGGAGTAGTTGGATTTTCCTTTCTCCTTGACAAACTTCTTCTTGTAATTTGTCTAAAAAGAGCCAGAATTACTTATGTGAGCAGAGGAAGCTGGGAACAGAATTGTTTTACTTGAAGAACTATGAGAAGATCTTGAGGAAAATCTGTGGCTCTCCATTTTGGTGTCATTTTGGAACTGGAGTCTCTGATACATATTCTAGTTCTTCCCTGTCATTTCTGTCCTGGAACCTGTCATTGAACCACACACCAGTCTTTGGAGAACTGATGACAAGCAAATTAAACTCTTTCATTGACCATTTCTACCTTTTTAAAATAAATGGAACCACACAGGGCTCATAAAATATAATACCGTGATTATTAGAGCATTATCCATAAGGATGTAGTGGGCAGAGATTACTGAGATACAAAGAGGTGACTTTACTTCTCTAAAATTGTTCAGCAGTTTAAGGAGAGGGGAGATGATGGGAGAGGCTGATCTTTACTATCAATGCTCCCTCCCTTTATTACCACTAGGTTAGTGGCATCTTATACTGCTAGACAATACATCCTATGGCCAAACCCACATCTGCCACAGTTGCCGTAATTGGAAAGCCAATAAGTATTGAGTTGTCTTTTAAACCAGCATTCAAAATTCACATATAGGTACTGATGGTAAGAGTGAAGTAACGCAAAGGAAAGTGTAAGCAAAAATGCCGCTTACAGTCTTTTGCTGGATTCTAAGGTAAAGTGCCATTGCTGTTGCCAAGAGTCCTGGGGCTGGTCACTTACATCACTGACGTTCCTGGTCACCTCCTTGACATGAACGGTGTCCCGGGTCTCCGGCAGTGTTGTGTATGAGCCCTGAGCCAAGTGCTTCTTCACATGCTGCTTGTACTTGTTCTGAGGGAAAGCACAGAGAGCTTGTTTAAATGTCTGCCTGGGGCATCAGCCCAAGACGGAAGGCAAGCCTATGGGGTGCTGGAGGGTTACCTCGGACACCAGATTGCTGACTGTCTTTGCCAGGAGGATCTGAGGCGTATCGGGCACGGCATGGTAGGTTCCTCTTTCCTTGACATGTTTCTGTTTGTATTTCAGCTGCAGGGGTGAAAAAAGCATTTCTTCAGCTCCTCTGACTCTCCTGCATATTTTTATTAAGCTCCCAAGTTACTAAATAGAGCTGGGAGAATAACATCATTGACGGAGTAGAATCATTAAACTCAGGAAAAGATCTCATGTTTGGAAATCTTGGGAAATATCAAAAAAGGATTTTCTTTATCTCATGCAAGTTGAGGCTTTAATAACAATCAGAATGAATCTTACGATGAATCTTTATACATACAGCGTTAGTTCACAGCACTTTTAAATATGTCATTGGACCCTCCCGTAAACCCTGGGAGGCATTATTATTCCTCCTTTCCAGATGAGGAAACACAGGAAGCATAGGAAGCGTATGACCCCACAGAAATGAATACGCTTCCTTATAGAGTCCAACCAGGCCTTCAGAGTCCCCACTGCGGCGTGTGGATTATCTTGAGGTGCAGCATAGATCGGGAGAGGCCACCTGGCTGTAACAGCTTCCCACTGCTGCCGCTCTGCTCTGCCAAGTCAGTGGTGTCGACGTGGGCAGCAGCCTCCTCTGTGCTGCGGGCCCCTGGGCACTGGGCTGCAGAAGACAGCCCTGAGTGAGGTTAGGCCTCTTGGAAGGGACTGAATACTTACATCACTTTCTATTATAGAATTCTTCAGGGCCAGCACCATGTCTTTATCATCAGTGACAGAAAGCTTGCAACCTTTGAGGAACTCCCGGTCCAGCTTGTATTCAAACTGTAACAGAAGAAAGACAGAGGAAGATGGGAAAGGGTGACAGGCACAGGAGGAAGCCGGTATTTGGTTGAATTTGTAGGGAGTCCTCTTCTTAAGGGCACTATGGGGATTTGCTACCAGGATGGGGGCAGGGGCTTCCTGCTGGGCCCACTGAAAGCTGGGCTCCTCCTTTCCAGCCCGGAGGCCAGGACAAAGCCCTCCTGGCCCTCCCCCGCCTCCCTCAGGACTCTGAGCCATTAGTGTTTGGGCCCAGCCACGGGAGACCAGGCTCTGTGGCCAGGTCCGCTTCCTGAGCTTGCCTTCCACACCTTACAACCCTCCTGTCCTTCTTGGATCTCAAATGAGCTAGGGTTAACACCTGTGACAGTGGTTATTATGAATAAAGATAAATTTTTCTGTCTCAGGTATGTCATGCAGTTCTGACTGCCTCTCTTATCTCACATCGCTTTGCTGTAGGGATGACTTGGCAGCCTGGATGAAGTCCGGTCGGTCAGGGGTCCATCTCCAGTGGGCTTTGTTGGCTTCATACTGCTTCTTGTAATCCAGCTGTTTTTAACAAGACAAAAACAAGTCACTTCATTCAGTGGCCTGAATTCACAACCGCACACGTTGCACAGAGAGACTCATCTTGCATTTTAACATGTAACAAGTCATGGTTCTTTATGCAAGAGAGCCCCAAGTAAAATTTCTGTACAATGGATGCAACTAGTTGGCCACTCAAGTTGTCCTCTTGTGGGACCCTCTGGCCTCAAAATAGGGGCTAAAATGTTTAAAGGCTCCTGGCGAAACAACTCTTCAAACTCACTCTGTCAGCGCAGTCTAATCATTTTCAGAGTCAAGTACTTTTAATTTCTAACGAAATTCAAACTTTTAAAAAAAGTATTAAACACTTGCAGTATTTATTTCATTCCAGGCTCTTTTCAAAGTGCTTTATATATATGTATATTAACTCATTGACTCTTTAGCACAACTATATGAAATCAGCAGCTGAGGAACTGCCTAGAAGGGCTAAGTAAGCTGCCCAGGTGAGACAGCTAGTGAACAGTGGATCTGGGTTTCAAACCTGGGCAGCCAGGCATCAGAGGTGCTTGTGGACTTGCTAGACTTGCATCTGAGCTGGAGAACTGGCTGCCTTGGGCTGAACCTGAGGCACAGAAGTGAGTGTCCTTGGGAAGAGCCCTCATCATGAGAGGCACATTTCTTTCCTCACTCTTTTTCTTTCTCCTTTTTTTGGTCAAGGTATAATTGGTATACAATAAGATAACATGTTTTATAAGTTAAAAATTGATCCAACTTTTCCCCATTCTATTGTGAAAATTTTCAGATGCATGAGGAGTTGCATGAATCTTACAGAGAATACCCATACACCCAGCACCTAGATTCTACAACGTACATTTTACTGCATTTGCTTCGTCCCACATCAATCCTGCTACCCATCCCTCTGTCCATCCCCAGGACACCTGTACGATACCTGCCAGTCCCTAAAGGCATTTCAGTTTGCTGGCCCTAATAAATATAAGTTATCTGTAGCACTAGTAGGCACTAGTTGGGTTGTACAATATTTCATTATATAACCATTTATATATATTTTAAGAAGTCGATACTCATTTAAATGCACAAAAATGTTTCTGTGGTTGAGGCTTTAAGATGCCCCATCACAAAGAAATGAGTCAGCACAGGGAGATGTGAACAGGAGGAAGGTCTAGGCCAACTCCTGACAGCACCAAGCAGCTCAAGTGTTCTCTTTTTTTTTTTTCAGGAGAAGTAGGCTCTAGAGTTTGTGGCAGGAGAAGAACATGGAGACCGGAGAAACTGTCGAAAATGTAACCTTCATTTCAGAATTAAATCCCCCATTTTTCAGCATCGTAACATGGAGGCTGAGGGGGTATAACATCCGTGGGCTGTCCCTGCTTTTCCCCACCGTCCTCTGCAAGAACCATGGGCAGCATTTAGGGGTCAGTGTTATCACTCATGTTCTGGGGCCCGACCCTTGATCTGGACTCACTAGAACTCAATCACTTGAAAAGATGTCAAAAGAGGCCATGTGCCCTACAGAAGCTGATGAACCCCTCTTAGGCTTGGGGACGTTTCTGGAACTTACATTGGTGTTGACTTTGTAGGCATCCTTGGCTGCTTTGATTTGAACAGCATCAGGCTCAATGGTACAGGTGGACTTAGTTCTCTGGTAAACTTCTTTGTATTTCAGCTGTGGGAGGAAACACATATCAATTTTTTTTTTATATAGCAGCCCACAAGTATCTTAAAAAACAAGAAATTAAAACCATGATATAGTACATGATACTCCTTAAGACTGAATCGGTCTGTTGTGAAGAAGGGATGCAGCCGTGCAGCTATGTGACACGCACCATCCTGTCTCAGATCTTAAAACCAACTCCCTAGGACACATTGTGTATGTTCACCAGTGTCACCATAGAACTTATGTCCTCTGAGCTTGTGCTGAAAGGGGCAGCTGGACAGCTATCCATGTGTGTTTTCCTGTCCCCAAATCAGAAACTCCTGAGTTCAGGACATCTTGAAAACTGTTGATGGAAGAGAAGCCTTCCCCCATTGGCTCACCCAGATGGGATCAGGCTTGCCCTTCTTCCACGTCCCTACAGTTGTAGCTGCTATCATGTCGTGTTATAATTATTTATCTGTCTATTCTTTCCATTGAGCTGAATCCCTTGCGGGCAAAGATTGTGTATCATTCATCACCTCATTCCTAGCATCAGGCACTTAGGAACCCAATAAATATTTGATGAATGAATGAACTGATGGATGAATGCTGTCGTCACTACTGTCACTGCTAGAGCCATCGCTGGTAAGTTTGGGCACATGTGGGTTTGAATGGGAGGGGGAGAAAAGGGAAGGCTTAGCCTCTTTGAGCCCAACTGGTCATTTTTTCATGTCTAGCCTGGAATTTCTAGCTTCACTCACTTTTGCTCCTTTTAAATTTCAGGGCCCTGGGACTCCACCTGGGACTTCTCACTAGTTATTGGGGAAGGATCTTAGGTCTTACTGTGACTGAGTAAAACTGTTCTACGGAAGCCACAGTAGCGCTTACTAAACTTGCCTGATCATAAAAATCACAATTTTCTGTGCTTCGCCATAGATGTAGTAAATCAGTAGCTTTAGGGAACTGACTTGGAAATTCATATTTTTCATCAACGTCTCAGGTTATTGTTACAATCAGAAATTTAGGGAAGTGGATATAGAATTGCTTCATCTTTCTACACTGAGAGGGAATGGGCTGCTCCACATAAGGGATCTACCTTATAGATGTTTATGAATACCCGACGTTTATGTCCAAAGTGTCAACATTTATTTTAACATAAAAAATATAAAAAATGTTTTTTAAATGATTTATACATTTCTGCCTTCATAAACAGTGCACTGATGTATTTAGCATTTTTCTTGGCAACTTAGAGTCAATAGTGTGAACCCATTTGTTTAGCTACCAAAGAATTCCTGAGCACCAGCCTCAGTCAAGGCTTTGGGGTAGGGATTCCATAGTTGCCTTCATTATTCTTTATGGTGCCCATATAGCCATTAAAATATTTAATCTAAGGGCCTCCCTGGTGGCGCAGTGTTTGAGAGTCTGCCTGCCGATGCAGGGGACACGGGTTTGTGCCCCGGTCCGGGAAGATCCCACATGCCGCGGAGCGGCTGGGCCCGTGAGCCAGGGCCACTGAGCCTGCGCGTCCAGAGCCTGTGCTCCACAACGGGAGAGGCCACAACAGTGAGAGGCCCGTGTACCAGGAAAAAAAAAAAAAATTATATATATATATATTTAATCTATTTTTTAACCAATATTATGATAGTTTTCCACCATAGAATCTAGCTATATATATGAAAATATGTGAATATAACTTCTCCTCAAATTCAGAGTATTAGAATTTAATGGCTACCTTTTCCTCTTAGCCAAGACAAAACTTATAGAGTATTAATAGAGTTTATGGCACACTGCATTTTTCAGACTGGTCTGGAAGCTTCTACTCTAGCCTCTTAGAACCCATCCACTCTGCCGTGAGACGGCCAAACCACACGGAAAGGCCACGTACAGGGGCTCCTGTCTATACAGTGGCTGAGCTCCCAGCCCAGCCGTGATCGGGCGCCAGCTCCGGGAGTGAGCGTTCTTGCCTGAGCTGCAGCGTGTAGGGTAGAGCATCCACTCAACTGTGCCCACTCAGCTCACAGAACTGTGAGCCAAAAAGGCATGACTGCTGTCTCAAACCACTACATTTAGAGCGATTGTTACACAGGAATAGACAAGTGGACCTGGGTTTGGTATATCACATTACAAAGAGGCCAAAGTGAGAGGGGCTGCAAAGCCGTCCTAGTAACTTACATCACTGACTTCATCTTTGACCTTTCGGACATGCAGCAACATGGGGGTGTCGTGGATTGTGGTGTAGCCTCTGGGTCTGGCCTTGTTGTATTCCAACTTATACAGTATCTGAAGGAGATGAAAAGGCAGAAAGAGACAACTTTACGTATCTCGATTGACATTGTAACATAATGTAAACATATAAAGGCAACATTGTTGTTGTTGTCATCGAGTGTATATAAAGGAAAGAGAATTCCATAAACTCAACAGGTGCTTTCATGCTTTCTGCTAAGGCTCCAGTGCCTCTACAATGGGGTGTCTGTCAATTTGGTTGGAACAATTCTTTACTGTAAAAGAAGAGTCCTGAGCATAGTAGGACACTTATTGTCCCTGCCTCCCTCCCTCTAAATGGCAGTAGAATCTTCCAAACAGGGACTTCCCTGGTGGGGCAGTGGTTAACAATCTGCCTGCAAACGTAGGGGACACAGGTTCGATCCCTGGTCCAGGAAGATCCCACAAGCCCGCGTGCCACAACTACTGAGCCCATGTGCTGCAACTACTGAAGCCCGCGCACCTAGAGCCCGTGCTCCACAACAAGAGAAGCCACCGCAGTGAGAAGCCCACACACCGTAACGAAGAGTAGCCTCCACTCACTGCAACTAGAGAAAGCCCGGGCGCAGCAACAAAGACCTAACGCAGCCAAAAAAAAAAAAACTTTTCCAAACATTGTGGCCATCTAAAATGCCCCTCCACATTTGCAAGTGCCCCCCCAAGGCCAAAAATTCATTCAGTGTTTCTTGTACTTACATCACTGATTTGTTTGTTGACTTTTGTAGTACGTAGGTGTTCTGGAGTATCCACAACTGAGGTAAACTTGTCCTTTGTTTTTTCATAATTTTTCCTGTACTTGATCTAAATTGTAGAGGAGAAGAACAAGTTAACTTGAAGTAGGAGAGAGGGCTTTCAGGGACTCTAGTGTTCCTCCTGAGAGAGTCCCACGGCAAAGAGTAGGATTGTTATATAAGCCATAGGTGTGCGGGATGATGCCATGCTTTCTTAACTGGAAATGTTTATATAAATCTGTATTTGATAGCAATAGTGTAATAGAGTGAGCAAATAATAATAATAATAAATATTTTCCATATGTTTTACCCACGTGGAAACTGAGGCCCAGAGAGGTTAAGAGTATGAGCTAAGGGCAAATATAGAGGGAATCTCAGAGCCAGGACTAGACCCATGCTCTCTGGACTCTGGCAAGTAATGATTCGCTCACAATATGCTACGTCGAATATATATGATCTCTTAAGTATGTTTCCATATCAAAGATGGAACAGATAAAAAAATAAATACATACACTTTGAAGTAGTTCTTTTTAAAGACATTCATTTTTGAAATTTTCAAGTCATGATTTTTCTTTTTCATGCACATAAGCGGTTTCAAACAGTACAGACAGACAGCACAGCAAAATTCCATGCACAACTATCTGATGATCATATCGGGACCAAGGTAAAAGTTCAGGCAAACCGAATGTTCATAGGAAGACCTCATCCTCCTCATTTCATGTGTTGATCTGATGTCAAACTAAAGTGATAAAACAAGTTGCTAATACAAAAGCCTGATTAAAAACTTTCTTTGCGTGTGGGAACGATGGCCTTTTATTAACATCGTATCTGGTAGTTAAGCAATTATCAGTGTCTTTTGCTGCTTCAAATTTACCTTCCAGCGTATGACAGGAAGGTGGTGGTGTGTGCTTCAGTTGACCTTGCAGGAAGGCAAGGTGATCAGCAGTGCTGTTAACAAGGGTGCGTGAGGACAGATGTGCTGGAAATAACCTAGCAAATTCAGCGTCAAACTCAAGAGGGGCCATGAATATGCACAATATTCACAGAGCTGCGCTGTCATCCTCATCTCTCCGAAATGGTACAGCGTGGTCATTGTTGAGCAATGGACACATTAGGTGAAAACATTAAATAGTCACATCTTTTAAATACTGTCAAATTTACTTAACATCCTCAATCTCTAAGAAATCTACTTCTTTGGGGCAAATATTGAAAAACATAAAGTTATACCAATTTGGAAAAGTTTGAAAAACTTTGAAATAGTCTCAGTTAATATTACTTGGAATTCCAAAAGTGTCAGAAGACCTACAAATGTTGGCTGCTACAGCACCACACTTGGTCACATCCAGAGTTCATTTACAGGCAGTGAATATTTATGTAGCTTTGTCATGTGAAACCAGCTTGGTCGGGGACAGGGAAGGAAATCAGGGGAAGCATAGAAGTGAATGCCCCCAAGGCTTCTAAATCTCTTCTTCACATCACATCAGACATTACCTGGCTCCACATGTGTGTGTTGTAGAGGGCAGTCAACATATCTGGACGCAGAATTTCATTACATCCTTGTTTCAGAAGCATCTTGGCACTAGATTTATATTTTCTCTGTTCATGCAAAGAGCAGTGAAGCACAAAAGAGACTTGTGAAGACGGAAAAGAACATAGCTCTATATCCTGATCACCTCTGAGTGAAGAGATGTAGGCACACACACTTTGTGCTCTCACGTGTATGTGGGGGTGAATGCATTAAATGCATTAAAATGCATTAAAATGCCAAGCAGGGTGATGTGATATTTGCAGTTGACCATCCACTGCCCTTGTGAATGGGGAATAATAGGGCCAGTCCCACCAAAATTGCCTTATAGAAAAGGTGACATCATTGAAATAGAAAAACACAGTAAGGAGTTCTGTCTTCTTTCCTTCTGTTAATTTGTTTCTTTGTTTCTGCGTTTGCACCTTAATTCACACTTTACAACTGCAGTTTACACACAGGCCCTCCTGAAGGATGAAGGGTGTGAGGACCCAGCTGTGCATCTCATGTTCACCACAGCACACGTGAGGACACAGAGCATGGACTGGCACACTCAAAGAGCTCGTGGGCTCTTTGGGTGGCTAGACAGATAATTTGGAACAGAACATCCCAATATCATAGGCAGAACCTATGACATCCTTGCAGCAGACGGGACGACATCTCATGAGAAACTTGGAGCACAGTCCTGCTTGGCCGTCCAGGCGGCCCCATCACAGTACCTGACTGATCTGGTCGCCTGCGATCTTAGCCAGCAGATGTCTAGGCTCATCGACTACCAGGTGGTATTTATCTTTCCGCTGCTCATAATCAGCTCTGTATTTTTTCTGCTCAAATATCATATCAAATTATAGCAAGAGTACAACAACTTCAAGGCTATACACAAATGTCCCAAGATACTTCAGAGAGCCAGAAAAATGTCCTTTCTAGAGGTGGGCTCCCAAAGCATTCAGGGTGATGAAAATAGGGAGGTGAACAGAATTAAGCAAAGGAAGATGGCCTGGAGAAGGCTGGGGCTTGGACTAGATTAGTTATAACATCAAAATTGAAATACCTTGTACCTAAACATGTTCCATCTTTACATATGATGTCATTAGCAACGTTAAGTTTTATGACATCTTAAATTGTATTTAAAATAAGGCGCTGACAAGCTACAGGTTTACTACTTTAGGCTGTGAGAGTCAAAAGGTATATTCATGGACACATTCTAATATGCTAGTTAATTTATTTGATTATAAAAGAGACCTGGAAATCCTTCGTGAATTAGAAAAATAGAAACAAAATATATCAAGACTGTCTTCCTAGGAACCCACCAACAGTAATTCTTCAGAGTCATCCCACCTGGAAATCTACTGAAAATAAACTAAATCAAATTTATAAACAACAAAAAAGTTATATATTGAAGTAAATATACCATTGGCTACATTTTCATCTTCTGACACATTTTACTAATTTTCTAACTTTGTTTTTGAATTTATGTAAATCTGTGGAAAATACAAAGATAGGAAATTAAATGTAAAAACCATCCATCCATACATTAATCCATAGCTTGCTTCTTTCATCATTTTAAGCTAAATTTACCTTAAACTATTGCAAAGACAGTTCCAGGAAAAACTGGGTAGAAGGTAAAGGAATATTCTGAGTGCAAATGGACACTTATCTGCACCAATGTATGAGTCACAATGGCAATACATTTGAAGGCGTGAATCACAACTACCCCCTTAGGGCTGCCATTTCTGTGCCCTGGTAAGGGATACTAAGTTAACTTTGAACTTCTGGGTCTTCCAACTCTACACAGAATCCTACACCCTCCCTGTTGAAGGGAGTTCAGCTGAGAGTCAACAAAATCCTTTACCTCTTTGCTCTCGTCACCCAAAGGGCTGTGCTGCCCTGTGCTAGTGCGAGCAGAGGCTGTGCTGGCTGTGGGGACCTCACTCCACTCTGGACAGCCCCTTCCTTTGTTCTTATTCATGCTTTTGGCAGAGCTCATCAGACAGTGATATTATAAGAGCCTTCCCAATGCGTAATCTTGAATCAACACTAAAATGGCTTTCCTGTCATTTTAGGTATTGGGTTTTAATCAAACGTCATTTATAGACTTCTTAAGGGACGCTAATAGGCTCAATTGGATCAGGTCATACATACCTCATTCATCAACTGAGTTGCAAACTTGAAATGCCTGTTGATTGGACAATCAGCAACATACTTGAAATCTGACTTCGTCCTTTCAAATACCTCTTTATACTTATACTAGAGAAAATAGAACATGGTTACTTGATAGCATCTGTGATTATCTTAAGAATGAGACATGCCATTTATTGTATACAATTGTGATTAATTCATTCATAGAGATAACAAGTAATCACTGAACACACTCTGGCTCCCAAGGCAGTGAAGGGTATACCCACCTCAATGTCTTAAAAACTAGCCCCCAAATACATACTTTCATTGAATGGATGTCAAATAGATCTATATTCCATATTGGACAAAAACCCAAATCAGTTTCTTCTTTGTTTCAATACTTATAGTGATTATTATTTTACTTTGAATGTATTTCCATGTGCCCTCGAAGGCAGTTTTTAGTCCGTTAATTAGAAGTAGTTTTCCAGTAATGAATCAGATAATCATAATATTTTAGAGCAGGGGTATGCTAGCATCTAGACCACTACCTGTTTTTAAATAGCCCCATGAACTAAGAAAAAACTTTTTTATATAGTACTAAGGGGTTGTAACAAAGAATATGTGACAGAATGAATGTGATCCACAAAGTGTAAACTATTTACTATCTGGAACCTTTCAGAAAAGTTTGCTGACTTCTATTTTAGAACTCAAAGGAAGCTAATCCAACTGCTTTATTTTGTAAGTAGGAAAATAGGCCATAAAAACAAAGTTATTTGCTTCAAGTCACACGTCAAGTTTGTAGATTAAAATAATCTCACTTTCTATTTGCTTCCATATCAAATCACCCAGAGACATATTAGGAAATTCTGGAAGAGCCATGAGGATTTGTACTGAGATGGCCTTTTATCAAATTCAAATGAGTGATGTAAATAAATGATTACTATTGTCAATGAGGCCAATACTAAAAGAATTCCTGAGTAGAGTGAATAATGTAGTATATACTCCAACTTTAGGGTCTAGAAGCAAGGATAGGGATGGAAATACAAGAAGCTGTTTCCTCAGTACTAATTCTCTCTGTGGGCACTGGAGTACATTTCATGGATGTGGCTGTTACCCTTGAGTAGATATATACCTTGCTGTAGAGAGTCTTGTTCTTTTCAGCCAGAGTGAAGTCGGGGGTATCAAAGGCATAGCAACCAATGCCTTTAAGCCAGGTCAAATCTTCTTTATATTTTACCTGGGAGAAGAATATCACCAGAGTTTTAAGTACCTATCTCCAAATAGCAGTAGGTTAGGATTGATACAAGTAGAACAAATAGAAGGTCTGACCACTAAGGTATATAGAATAATAAAGTATTGAAATAATTATTTAAGAGACATTTCCAATAATACTGATTTCTGCTCACTTTATGGTATACTGTATTGCATATGGAATTTTTCATTTTAATACCAAGTAAAGCAATTCAAATTTAACAGGCATACTTGCCTAGAGAGTACATCATTAGCTTGGCAGCTGTATTTTCATATAAAGAGCTGAAATTTCTTTCTAAATGAGCATTGTCATGTGTCTTCATTGCTTAATTGTCCTGAAGTTGTCTCTTCGGTTGCTCAAAAATAGGTTATCATTTACATGAAATATATCGCTTCCAGTCATGTATTATGATGTAACACATTTAGAAGAAAAATAAGGTTTATAAATTTGAATATATTTTTCTGTCTCCTGAGTTGAAGCTCACTTATTTAGCAATGAGCTTTATGACTTAAACATCCATACACAAGAGCTAAAATTTAGTCAAGTGTTTAATCAGTTTTTATGCAGTGTTTGATTTCATTGTCATGTGGACATATTAATTCATATGTAAAAATAGAAGATTTCAAGACTCACATCACTGACTGCATCAGTGACTGCTCGATGGTGGAAATGCTCAGGGTGATCAGGGATGGACCTCCAGATTCCCAGCTGGCTCATGTAGTTCTCCTTGTATTTTATCTGCGGTAAAAGCACAAAGACAGCTTTAACGTCTTACCCAAATTTAATGTAAAAAAGTCCATTTGTCTCCAGAGAGTTTTAGGAAAGGGAGGATACTTTTAAAAATTATGGTGGGTTACTGAGCCCAACACAAGTAGAAATATATAGGGGCGTACTTTACTGATGTGGTCTGTGACTTTGCGATGATAAACGATGTCTAGAGCATCCTTCACAGTGTGGTATTTCCCTTTGGTCTTTTGAAATGTTTCTTTATAGCGTAGCTGGAAAGAGGAAAAGCACATGGATTATGAAGAACTACCAAGTTAAATAACTAAGCTCTTTTAACCTTGAACTCTCCTGAGTCTTATCTCTTATGTTTTCCCTTGAATAAATTTGGGAGAGATTAAAAACCTCTTTCACATCCTGGAAGAGAAAAAGGACATTCGGAGAAAACAAAAGAAATCTGCATAAAGTGTGGAGTTTAGTTAATAATAATGTATCAATATTGATTTGTGACAAATGTCCCATGGTATATTGTAGGGTGGTAACAACAAGGGAAATTTAAACATAAAACAAGCAGACAAAAAGCTCATTTGGGAGGAGAAAAAAAAAAAAAAGAAGCATAACTTTGTTGAACCCAAGACATACTAATGTATGTGGAAAAAGGAGAAAGATTTAGTTTCTAACTCCTGGTATTAAAATGCCTTTTCCATGGAGCAGTCCTAAAATTTTATTCCATTTCAATCTTTATCTTTGTGGTATTTCAAAGGTCAACAGCTCTGACTTTAACCTAAGAATATCATAGAAGATTCATCTCATCTACACAAAATGAGTACTTCTCTGAGCACTCTGTTTTCAGTCTCGAACGAATCTTTTCTTTTTTGGGTAGCTGAGCAAACACATAGTGAAGGAGGCCTTTAACTTTGTTTTTCAGATGGGTAATCTAAGAGCCTTTAGCTCTACTTGTGGAGATAGCCACGGTAGATAGGCTAAATTTAATGCCACATACCAGCCGGACTATTTCAAAGGTTAGAGTTACTAGTATTGGTACTGACAAAGCCCTGGGGATAGGGCTGTCCAGTGGCGTATAATGAGCTCCAGGGGCCAATTTCACTGTGTGGACATCCCTGAGAAGTGGTGATGCAGAGCAAGCTTGGTTCAAATTAATATTCAACAGTAACCTTGAAGTGATAAAGATGGGCTTGTCACAAGAAGACAAAAACTATCCTAGCAAATAGATTTTGGGGGTAGCGTATAATTTTTTCAGCTTATATTTTAAGCAAACCGACATGGTCTTCTTCCAACTAGCAGACTCCTTTTAGCTGCAACTGAAAATTTCTGACAAAATTACGGAACTAAGATATTGTTCCAATTTGCTGTACACTTTCACAATTCTGCTTAGGGATTACTGTAACCACTTAAGATGCTTGAAATCCTAGAGCTATGTTGCTAAATTGAGGGTGAGGGGGTTGCTTGAGCTTTTGGCTGGGTTAAGTCCCAACCAGTCCTCCAGTCCTCCAGAGATCCTGGTAATAGGTGCAATGCATTCATAATTGGGCTCTGGGACACAAAACTGGTAAGGACTGGCCATCTAACCAGGTTGATTCATTTCATATCTTCGTTAACAGATAATCTCATTACCGTTGAAAGGCACTCTGTCCTTGATCACGTGGTATGGGAAATGAAAGTCTGTCTCTCTGAATTCTAACAAACATGTCATTCACATGATTTAGGCGATCAAGAGGAGGAACAAACATTTTCTGAGTGTCAACTAAGAGCCCTGCACTGTGCTAGAAACGTGTATCTGTTATCTTGTTTAGTCTAATTTAATTATCACAATTCTTATCCTCATTTCACATATAAGAAAAGAGACTCAGAAGAATTAGGTAAATTATATGGAGTCATACAGCAGGCAAATCACAGCATCAGGATTTGAAACCGTGTTTGGCTGTTTCCAAGAACAACATTTTATGGATAAGCAACATCAAGTATCCCTAGGAAATGCCACCAAAGAATTAGAAGAAAGGGTCCTATTTTTGCTTGGAAGAGCAACGAGAAAAGCAGTAGGTTTTCAGCATCTCCCAGCATTATTCTTAGCGACTTTGCCAGATGGTATTGTTTGTGCCTGTTTGTTTGGCTTTTGTATCTTTGTTTCTTTCCTGATCTGTACTGTGGGCCAGGACTTTGAATTATGGATATGACTGTAATATCTTATGCTTCTTAGGCGTTTCCACTTCAGCTGCCCCATCACAATGAAGAAAGAAGGGAGGGATGCATACATCACTGGCATTCCAATAAGCTTTCTTGGCTCTGATGAGGATTGGCGTATCTGGAACTGGAGTGTACTTGTCCTTCATCTTTTCGTATTGAATTTTGTACTTTTTCTAAGAAATAAAGATGGAAGAGAGAGAAATTTAAGTTCAAGTGTTTTCATCCCTCCCAATTCACAACCATGGAACAGATCCAGCCTAGGGACACACTGGATCATGCTCGTTAAGAGAACAGCTCTGCCTTCTGTTTCTTGATGCTGTTGAGCACAACTTATAGAAATGAGCTCTCTGATCAGAGGCAGCAAGTGAAGGTTTTTTTTTAATTAATTAAATTTATTTATTTTTATCTTGGCCACGCTGCATATCTTATGGGATCTCAGTTCATCACTAGGGATTGAACCCAGGACATGGCAGTGAACGAATCCTAACCACTAGACCACCAGGGAACTCCCAAGCAGGTGAAGGTTTTAGCAAAGGATTTGTTTCTTTAGCTCAGTGCCTGGGTGCTGAATTCCCAACTTACCTCACTGACCATGTCCTTCACGTCTTTAGCATGCTTCAAGGCTGTGGTCTGGTTTCCAGCATGATGATGTGGCCTCTCTTTGGTGGCAAGTTCAACATACAGATACTGAATGATAATAGGCACAATATTATAAATCAACTATATGCCAATAAAAATGAAAAACAAAGAATAGGGATCAGATGTTACAGAGATAAAACACCCCTTATTTAGTATTCAGTCCTCTTTACTCATTTCTAACCCTAAGATGGGAGGGCAGTGTCTACTTGTTATTGTCCTGATTTTTTTTTTGTTGTTGTTGTTATGTGTGTTTCTGTTTATTTGTTTCTCCCTCTGTCTAACATTAGGAAACATATACGCGCTCCAGTCATCTAACATTCCTGCTGCTGAGTGTGGTCTAGTCTAAATCCACGTGATAAAAAATGCTGATAGAAGAATGAGAGGAATTCTGATAGTCTTCAACATATTTTTTTTTCATTTTTGCCTGAATGCATGAATTGTGGTTTCATTTATCTGTGGACAAAATGTAGGTCCTATGGAATGAATTAAAAAATTTATTTTCACCACCTGGAATCCACAGACCACTCATCCAATGACTAAAGTTGTACAGAACTTAGAAGACATGGCATTACCTGCTCATGTAAAACATACCATAGTGAAGACGGCCCCAAAGAAAGCAGCTTCTTGAAGTTAAAGGGCATGAGGCTGCATCAGGACGACCAAGTGTGAGGGTCTGCTACTGACAGGAGTGGTCAGGCACACAGAACCACCCCCTGGGGCAGGTTTATGAATCTTCATGTGTGAATGTTACCTGACTCTGAAGCTTCTGCCCTCGCTTGGCTCTTGTAAGATCAGGAGTATCAGGAACTGAAGTGAAGATTGACTTCTGCTTCTTGCCTGCAGCTCTGTACACCAGCTGGACATAAAACAGTCATAACCATCATTTCTGCTTCATGGACACATTCTATGCTCTGCAGATGCCTTTATTGCTTACTTCAGAGAAAAAGCAGGGCCTCTCCCACTGCAGCAATCTCAGTTTCTGTCCAATAAACCAATACATTTTTTTAACCTCCTTAGCCTTCCTTTTCTTTTTTCCCTTGTATCGAAATTAGAGACATTCTGCAGCCTGTCCGAGTTCCAAGCCACCTGCTGTGTTCTTGTTCCCTTCTCACCTGTCCCTTCTAGGACCCTGTTCTAGCAGTTACCCTCAACCTTCCCCATGTTCCAGCCCTCTCCCTTCTTCTGCAAACAGACCCAAGTCCCTCCCTTCATTAAGCCTTTTCCAAGTTCCGCCAATGGCCTTTTTCCTTTCTTTCACAACCAAGCAAACTATGTGTTTTGCCTTTTTCTCTCTTTTGATTAATTTCACAAGGCAATAGTTTGGCTTCCACCCAACCACTCCAGTGAAGTGAATTGCATTAAGACTACCACAAACAATTACAATTGCTACATCCTAGAATGCTTTTCCGCAACAACTGTAACTGCTCAGCAATTTCATTCCTGAACTCTGTTCTCTGCCTTCCATTCCCCCATTCTCCCCTAGGGGGCCTCCCATCTTTCTAGGCACTCCTCAGCTTCCTTCTATGGTTCTGCACTCCCCCAAAGGCTGCTATTAGCTAGAGTTAAGGGTTGGCTCCTTTTACCCTATACATTCTCCTTGGGTAACCTCATCTCTACCCAGGACCTCAACCATCAATTTGAGGTTGATGGTTTTCAAATTTTGTTAAATGCTTCCTTGATATCCTAGTCATGCAGGCCAGAAACTTGGGGAGTCATCCTAGACCCCTTCTCCCTCATTCCCACATCAAAATGGTCATGAATCCTGGGCTCCTAACTTTGTGATACTCCTTAAATCTGACCTTATTCTCCTTTCCCACTGCCATGGCCCTAGTTCAGCCTCCTGTATTGTTTCTTTCTACACATCCTTGAGAGCCTCTAAACCACCTTCCCAAATCCTCTATTGGACACTTCACATGGCTTACCCATCTTTCACAAGCCCAAGAAAGAGATTTTCTTAGAGTTCAGATCTAATTAGATGTTAATGCTCAGATCTATCCTGCTCAGAAATAATTCATCAATGACTTTTCATCAAGTCCAAGATCATTAATATATCACCCACGAGTCTTCATAACCTGGCTTCTTCTATCCCATGTCTCCAGTCTCATTTCCCAACAGTCTTCCACACTCCCCATGTGATATTTGAAACTAGTCCCAGTTTCTAGAACTCATTATGGCCAATTTCCCATACTGTGCCTTCTACCTAGAATTTTCTTCCCACTCTTATCTGCCTGGAGAACTCCTGGAGACCATACTGTCTTGATCATTCCTATAGGATACCATTTATCATATTGATGTCTGTTTCTTCCCAGAGATTATGAGCCCATAGAATGCAGGAGCTCAGTTTTATCATACTTTTATCACCTCATATTTAGATAGAAGATCTGAAAAACAGTAGTCCTCTAATAAATATCGAGGATATTTAATATAATAAGGTGAACGAGAAAGTCTAAATGGATAACAAATAAATCCTAATCACGGATAAAAATGCTGGTTGAACAGATAAAATGTAGGAAATAAATAATATGTATATACACATGTAAGTACGTGTCCATTTCTTTACATCTCAATTATATACAAGTGCAAGCTGAAACAAAATATAGCTCATCTACTTAGGGCTGTTTTTGGTGTTACCAATGAAAGAAAGAAGATAAACAAAACAGAAATTTACTGTTTCTCCCAGGCTAAATTTTTGAATAAATCAAATCGACAAAATCATAGAATTTTATGGCTAAAAGAAGCCCAAATCATTACCTAGTCCAATTCTCTAGCTCAGGAAATTAGGGTGTTAAAGTTGTGAATTAGAAAAAGTCACACAACAAATTGGAAGTAAATCTGGAACTAAGACCCACCTCTCCCATGCCATTTCTACGATTCCCTTTGAAGTGTATTTCCCCTGTACTTAGGTATGCATTGTTTATACTCCTTGGGACAACATCTCTGCTTCCTAGTACTACAGATACATATGTGTCAAGAACCTGCACAATTTAAAGACAAGTCAAAAGTCAATAATTTGAACTTTTGGCCATCAAACTTTTTACTAAGCCAGTGTTTCCCAAACTCACCTGATCCTAAAACCCCCTTAGTAAGAACAGATTTGCAGGCTCTACCCCAGACCTTCTGAATCCAGGGTAGTAGCTCAAATTGGTATTTTCTCAAGCTCAGGTCATTCTACAGTGAGGCAAGTGTGAGAGAAATTGCACTACTAAACAATATCTATTTTTCTTCCTCAATGTTGTTGCATAATATGCACAAAATCCCAACAGGAATTGGGAAGAAAAGAAATTAAAGTTTTAGATAATTCTGAACCCAGACAGCTGAGAGAAGTAAAGGTATTTCAAAAGATGCCAATAAGCACTTTAAGTTACCAAACAATTTTTAATTAGTTAATTATTGGCTGAAGGAGAGATGTGATACTTTAAAGCAGTGGTTTCCAACACTGCCTGAATATTAGAATCATCTGTGAGGCAGCTAAAAATATGCAGATGTCCAGACATAGAGAATCTGGTGTGGGGCTTGAGGTTGGAGCCCACTCAAGGGTAGTTTTAAAATATTTCAGAGATGATTCTGATACTTAGCCAGCGTGGAGAGGCACCTTTACTGAGAAGAAATCCCATACGCATTCCTATCTGAGTGCTAGCACTGGTTGAAATAACAGAGGGAAGTGCTCAGGAAAGCAAATGTGCTCAGTGTAGCATTTGTAAGAGCTGAAGAATGAATCACCCTCTGCCCTGGCTCACTCCAAGCGTAGGAGGCTGCACATCCTCTCCACTGAGGACAACGCTTGATTTGCCAAGGCTTCTTTAAGTCTAAGGACATAAGTGATCCCTAAACAGCAGCCATCAGAGTTATTAAGCGTGGGGAGTCAATGAAGTGGCCTGACAGCTTTATGGAGTCCGATAAATGAGGTCACAAGACAAACTGAGTTGAATGAGAATGGCCCACTGACCTATAATAGAAGCAACCATTTACATTTGTGGGATGCCCTTACCTTTAGAAAGCACATTTCGTCCTTGGCAAACACGGACATCTGTTATGGCACTATAGGATACACATCTAAGTAAGATGGGGGGCCATCCCTCAAGGGACCAACATACGTGAGAGGATCAGATCTATGCACAACTAATGGCAATAAATCAGGAGCCTGGGTGCCAGGTGGGGCAGATGAAAATGAAACTAAGTTGTTTGGAATTTCCTGAGTGGGCAGTAGAGCAGAGAGCCATTGAAAAACTTTTCAAATTGCACTGCCATGATTAGGGTTCCTGACAGCAGGAATTAATGAGCGAGAAATTTTTGAAATAAATTCAGTTTGGAGACAACAATAGTCTAAGACAGAAGGACTCTCTAATGTATAAAATCATGTAAACTCTCAGCTGTCCTAGTCATAGGTAGGGCAAGTATCAATAGCCTCATCTTATTAAAAAGGGACAAAATAAGTAAATTGAGGCAAAGTGAGGTCAACTGACTTGTTTAGACAGGGTGGCCACTCTGTAATTAAAGGCAGAAGGGAGATTTTGGCCCAATATAATTACCTAAAAAAAGATCGCTAGAGGAAGGAGGCCCTTGTGGTGACATGTTTACTTACTTCACTCAGATGTGTCTTCAATTCCTGCACTTTTCTGTATTCTGGAGTGTCAAGCACCACTTTGTATTTGTCTCGCATCTTCCTCGCGTTATCGGTGTATAGGTAATTAGACTTAAAAAAAAAACAATGGAAATACAAGTTGATTAATCACTTCAGGAATTGCATGTCATGGTCACATGTTGTCTTTCAAACGGCTGGCATGTGCAAGCCACACTGACCCTCCCTGTGTCCTGGAGGTCTTCCCAAGCAGGACCAAAGACAACCGTCATTTAACTAAGCTCATTACCTTTTTTAGGAAGCACAGATCATCTTGAGTGGGTCAGGACTCTCTCAGTGAGTTAATGGCAAATTTCCCCTTAACAGAAGCTACAGACAGACTCCTCCTGCCCAGCTTTGTGAAGCTGTGCAGGAGGAGCTGCGTGTTGGGACGGTGTGCACTCACCCAGAGCTTCCGCAGGTGCCGGGAGCGGACCATGTCAGGAGTGTCATACAGGAAGCAGCCCAGTCCCCTCAGGATCTGCAAGTCTTCTTTGTATTTAATCTGTGTCACAAACATAGAAATATAGCTGGTCATGAGCAAATATAAATCAAGAATAAGACAGAGTAGTGATTCTTTTTTAGTGACGGATCTTTCATTTTGGTTCAACACATCCACCCTGTACTCTGAGTTTGCTTGAACTCAAATGAGTCATAGGTTTAAAAAATTTTTTTTTAACTTATTTATTTATTTTTTGTTGCATTGGGTCTTTGTTGCTGCACTCAGGCTTTCTCTAGTTGCGGCGAGCAGGGGCTACTCTTTGTTGCAGTGTGTGGGCTTCTCATTGTGGTGGCTTCTCTTGTTGTGGAGCACGGGCTCTAGGTGCGCAGGCTTCAGTAGTTGTGGCACATGGGCTCAGTTGTTGTGGCTCATGGGATCTAGAGTGCAGGCTCAGTAGTTGTGCAGCATGGGCTTAGTTGCTCTGCGGCATGTGGGATCTTCCCAGACCAGGGCTCGAACCCGAGTCCCCTGCATTGGCAGGCGGATTCTTAACCACTGTGCCACCAGGGAAGTCCCATACGTTTTTAAAATTTTAATTGCTAACCCTGAACTGAGAAGAGGATATGGCTATTATTTTATTATTATATGGATGAAAAATACCATAGATTAAATGGAGTGGTATTTTATGAGAAGTAAACATTCAAGGAGAAAAAAAAAAATTCAGCAGGAAGTAGCTAAAGTGGATGGGAGCAGGGGTGAGTAGGAGAAAGATACTAAACATGACCTGGACAGAGGCCACTTGGAGTGAGGAGCTGGTAATGATTTGGTGTTGAATGTAGAATGGTGGTCAGCCATTCTTGTATCTCCCAAGTGGTCCTCTTACTACTATTTCCATAGCTGGGGAAATATGGGGTCCTGCTTCCACACTGCTTTACCTCCAAGTTCTACACTCAGTTTAGAAGTTTACTCAATGCAAAAGGCTGCTCAAAGACTGGTTGGCTTACATACTGAGAGCAAGCCTGCCTCTTGGTAAGAGTCTTCCAGAAAGACCCGTATGAGATGCTTACATCACTGGTGATGTCTCCCACGTAGCGGCAATGGAGCACTTGGGGTGTGTATGGCAGAGAGATCATGTGGCCTTGCATCTTGAAGAAGTCTGATTTGTAAATCAACTACAGGGAAAAAAATGCCCATAAACACATAAATTAGAGACCAAATGGTTGACATTCATCCCTGGGTTCCATGGCCTCCCCTCTCTCCTAAGAAAATACCCACCTCGCTGACAGCTTCTTGTGTCTTCCTGACTTGGCGGATTTCAGGCGTGTCGGGAGTTGTGTGGATCTTGTCTTTCAGTTTGTGGTACAACTGTCGATACAGTCTCTACATTGGAGGGAAAACCATTCCAGGTGGTTAGTGTAGGATGATGAGGGCATCTATACACTAATCAACAATCAAATAGTGTACATATTTAAAGAGCCATGAGAAGTGAGATTAAGGATACAGAAAATGATTGAAATTAGAAAAAATAGAAAGTGATATTTATTTTGTTTGGGTGAAGAATTTTGAGCACAATCTTTCCACTTTCTATCAGATGGTTGGATAGTAGGGTTAGATATTCAGACCAATAGTTTATGTAGAAAACCAGGTTCATGAGTCAGACTAACATGCAACCTTACTAAAGATTTTTGAATACAAATGTCAAAAGAAGGAATTAATTTGCATTATAATCTATGGATGGGGTGGGTCTCTACAATGGCATTACCAAAATAAAAAAAACATTGCCACAGGATATCAGTATCAAAATGGTGACAAAAAGGATCTCCTTACTCCTTGCTGATGTGTAAGTTTATAGCTGAAATACAATTAATTCTTAATGCATTTCAAACAAAACCATGGTCTTTGAAACTCCTCCACAGAATTAACATTTACAGTACCTCGCTAGTAACGTCGTTGACCCTTCGGACATTGACAAATGGGACGTCATTGGGTCCAAGGGTATACCCATTTGCCTTCATGTGTTCATAAACTTCTTTGTACTTGAACTGCAGACGCAAAGTGAGAATGAGATCACTGATGGGTGAACAGAGAGTAAGCGTCACATTTCTCAAATGGAAAAGGGCTGTCGCTTTCATTTGAAAATTAGTCTCTAAGCATTAAGTGAGAAAAAAAGTCATTGACAAAATTTTTGTAATAATCTGAGTCTTGAAAATTATTTGTTGGCTAGTAAAGCCAGGTCCAGAAAGGAATACAACTCAGGGTTGCCTAGATTAAATCTGTTTGTAAGTAGGTATGCAAAATGCAAGAAAACCCTGTATTTTTAGTCCCATTATGGCTAGGAAATTAAGAAATGCAAAGCAGAAACAAGAGACTAATTGTAAGACTGATGGATGAATGGCTTTATAGACTATTTTAAAAATGATGTTAGAAGATTAAATCTGTGACTCTGCTTTGGAAACCATATTATTGGGCCACAGACTATGGGACTTTGCTGGTCAGCATGTTTGATTCCCAGGACTCTGGAGGGCAATGTGGAATGAAGAGCTCATTCTTCAACTGATGGTTGGTTTGTGGGTATGACCTGAAGGCCAGAGTCACTGGGATAGCCTACGCTTCTTCAGGCCTTGTTCACCAAGTCCAAACCTGACACTAGTGGGAAAGGTTGGTATCAGAGCTAATGCCTGGGCAATGCTCTCAGGTAGTGAGAGTCTAACTACCCCTCTGAGATTTCTATGAAATGGGCACAGAGGGTAAGTAGTGGGGCACGTATCAGAGCCTTTCCTTTCAAAGGAACATGCGGTGATGTTGTATCTTCTGCAATGAAATGTTGCAGAAGGAAGACAACACTATCGCTACCCAGCAGTGGTGCATGTATGAAGTTGCATTTCCAGTAGAGGGCTTGGGATAGTTCAGGATGCTTCTGTGCTAAGGCCAAAAGAAGTGGAGGCATCATGGCAGCCATGATTGCTAAGCCAAGGTAACTGAGTGATGCAGATACAACCCCATGAAAATCCTACGCTAACCCACTGGGCTACCCAGGCACTGCCGAATTGCAGGAGCAGCACCCCTAGAAAACACACCATCTCCCCTTCCCTGCTCCCATCATTGTATCATGTTGAAACTTCAGGGTGTGATTAGGGGGATGAGAATAGACTGTTAACAAATATTAGCGTCCCCCTTCCCCCTTTAAGCCCCATCTTAATGAAGAGGAGACCACTCACATAGCTGCTCATGTATTGGGTGTCCTTGGTGTGTTTGAAGTGAGGGGTGTCAACCGGAAGCCTATATCCAGTGGGCAGGGAGTGCAGGCCAGCTCTTCGGTACAGATTCTGCCGGGACAGAGAAGAGCAGGTTAAATGGGAGCTACATCAAATGACTGATCTAAGTTAAACAAGTCAGATCCAGGTTTTCAATTTGATACTTAGTGTACTTACACTCATTGAATTGATTTCAAGAAGAAATTAACTAAATTCTAAGAGTCAAGCAATGAATCAAATTACTCTTAACATATTGCTTTCAAAAAAAGAGCCATGAGTGAAGGGGTTTATAGAAAATAATTCTTCTGTGTTTCTAAACATATGCCTGGTTGACTGCATGGCAACCAGCAAGAATTTGGGAAAAGTAAATCGGCAGCTAGTGCCACCTCTGTGGTTAACCCTACCCTTAGCTGATATTCAAGCCATCACCAATCCCCGAGATAGTCATAATTATAAGACGCATCTTTGGAAGCCCCCAGGGCCCCATAAATACAGTGTCTTGATGTTAGGCTGTCAGGTCAGGAGGCTCATATTCCTGGCAGAAGGAGGAAAGGAGTTTCTGTCTGTGATTTGAAATAGTCTGTCTCTCAGGGGAGCTAAAGAATAGTATTTAAAATAATTAATATTTTATAATAATTATAAATAAATAATAATTATTAATTAATATAAATAATTAATAATTTAATATTATTAAATATTATTAAAATATTAAAAACCAAATTACTTTTAACATTCAGTATAGGACAGTAGCATTAAAGGTGAGACCAAAGTAGCACCACCAGATAACAAAGAACAGGGATATTAAATAATGTGAGTGGAATCTAGTTTCCTTCTCTTCTGAATTCCAACAGTAATTTCTAGCTTTATCTCTTATTGTGGACTCTCAACCACTGCGCCACCAGGGAAGCCCAAATAAATAGTCTTTTATGATTATATGCCTTGTCTTTGTCATCTTGTCTTGGATTTTAAGCTTTTTGAGAGCAGAGATAGTAGACTGACCCTGTTCTATGTAACTTCTGTGCAAGCATTGCTCCAAAAATGTCCACTGCTTGCTCTCAGACAAGAGGGAAGACAAGCAGTGCACTGTTTTTTGTTTTGTTTTGTTTAGCTCATGTGAATGAAACAGGCTTTACAATTTACAAGGTCAGGATGTAAATTGTAAAGGCTGAGGATGCCCAAGCCAAGGCCACTTCTACAGAGGCCTGGCCCTCGTCAGCTGAGTCCTGGATTTCTGCTGGGCACTCTGTCCAGGTCTCATTTCTCACCTCACTCTGGAGCTTGTATGCATGAAGGGCCCGGTCCAAATCCACAGTTTTTGTGGTTGGAGCCACTTTGCCTCTGACGCTGTGCACGTAGTCATGGTGGTAGACGGCCTGGGTACAGAGAGAAGCAGAGTGAGCTGAGTGGGCTACGGCAGCAGGGTTAGAAAGAAGCAAAGTAAACACAAACCCAAGTCTCCTATTATAAAAAGTAATAGCCTGCTCCCCTTTGCCTTGGGAACTCTATCTCATATACTGTGCTTTGTCCACCAGGAACACAGCCAGGGTATGGACCCCACACTGAAAAATCAGTGGAAGAGTCAACTCAGGCACAAGAAGAGGAAGAATGGGCATTTTACCACTACCTATTCCAAAAGAATAAGTTTTCACGTCCTGACTCATTGGTGGGATTTAATATTTGCTTATTAACCTTTGGGGTTAATAAAAAAAAATGGGCAGCCTGCTCTGTGTCACTGTGCCATTACAGGGGGTGCTTTCTATCCACTTTCTAGTCATCTGCATAAGGATGCTGAGGCTTGGGGGATTAAGAGCTTCTCTCAAGCCTCACCGATTATGCATGGTAGAGGCCACATCTGTAACTGCAGAGACCTTCCCCTCCTCATCTTACCATAGTGAGCACTAATGTATTAGAAGGCTGATACTATGAGGCATAAACCGTTGCTTACAACACAAGGATACAAAAGTAACCTTGGAAACTCTAAAAGCTTTTTAAATCCATGGATTTCATAGATTTGGATCACTTACAAGGCCACCCCAGGAAACTGATGGAACATATCAGGTTTTAGTTCCCGTTACAGAGCACAGACTCCGGACGCGCAGGCTCAGTGGCCATGGCTCACAGGCCCAGCCGCTCCACCGCATGTGGGATCTTCCCAGACTGGGGCACGAACCCGTGTCCCCTGCATCGGCAGGCGGACTCTCAACCACTGCGCCACCAGGGAAGCCCTAAGAGCAGACTCTTAAGTACTTTCTAAGGCACCAACTCTGGTTTCCCATTGAGAAAAGGCCTGGCCTTGCCCTACTTTGGTTTTTCCCACTTCTGCTGGAGCAGTGGCCCTGTCTTTACTCTCCCAGCAGTAACTTTCCCAGTGGGCACTTACGTCACTTAGTTGTTTCCCACTTTTGACAGCCTGAACATAGATGGGAGTGTCAGTAACCAACTTGTAGTTATTCCTTGTTTTCTGCACATGAGCTTTGTACTTGATCTGCCGAAAGGAAGAAAATAAGCCTGTGTTAGACCATTCGTTATATTAGAAATTGCTGGTTTTCACAGAGGGTTTGGTTGCTTTTAACTCATGGCATTTACATGTACATTTACATCCATGTAAATGGCATTTACAACAGACTAACATGCACTTGAATTTTATAACAATCGGCGTAATCAATGCTTACAGTCACATGGATCTTTTAGAGTCTTCTAGGAGGCTTGACAACTGCTTTCCTAGGAATGTTTAAGCTTTCTTCCTGAAATCTTGATTACAGTATTACTTTGCCTAGCTAATCCTCTTTACAAATAGACCCCGTCTATAGCATCAAAGACTCCTAACAAACGAGTTTTTTCTCATAATGAGGATTATGTGTGCATTAATATATCCAAAATAGTTCAGAAGGTGGCGAGAAGAGCCAGGGGTCCCTTCTCCACCAGAGCACAGTGGGACAGCTCGTCTGCATTGTTTGCACTCTTGAGAAATGGGCGCTCTGCTCCGCAGAATCTTCTTCCAGCTCAGCCATCCTCAGCACCACTTGAGACGCAGCTGGGTGTGACAATGTCTATACTTTACATACTCTCCCCTTGACGCTAGACTACACAGAGAAGGAAACATACTTTAAAGAGCTAAAAAAACAAAAAACAAGGCAAACTCACATCATTGCGTAGATCGTAAGCATGCTTGGCGTGGAGAATCTCAGGAGTGTCCCAGATGTAGCAACCAATGCCTTTCAGCCAGTTGAGATCATCCTTGTACACAATCTAGGGGATTGCATCAGATGGAGGGGGTCAGAAAAAGAAAACTTTACTGTAACCTTAACACCAAAGACATGGACACCCTCGGGACCCAGGATGACCTTGTGGAATGAAAAGCAAGACATTATGCCCTGAGGCCGTGGGTGTCCTGGAGACATCAGCATAGAGAGCCCTGCTTCTAGGGACGGCCTCGAATTCCTGACAGACCTATGGGTGTATCGAAAAGCAATATTGGAAGAGGGCTGAGCTGAAGAACCAGGTGAAGAACGAGGTGAGTCAGTCTCTCTTCAGGGTGGGCGTATGGGTCTGGGGAGGGGAGATCTTCATAAGCAATGGGCTTACGTCGCTGATCTCATCTGTGACCTTCCTGACGTGACTGTTGACTTGCAAGTCGGGGTGGCAAATCCACTCGTGGAGGTGAAGGCGGTAATCGATCTCGCTGACTTTCTTCTGAGAATCCTTAGCGGTAACCATCTCTACCATGTCAGGCACCACGTGGATTTTCATCTTGTTCTTCTCATAAACGGATCTGTACAGGCGCTGTGAAGATAACGTAACATGCCAGTTACACAGGGAATTACGCAAGGAATCATGGTGATACGTGCCTTTCTTAGACACCAGAGAGGTCAGGGGAACCAATTTACAGCAGTTGGTTGGGGGCAGGGTGGAGACTGGAAGTTTCTGACACTTTCTACAGATTCATGGCGGTGGTGGAAGCAGTATGGGCTGAAAGAACACTTAGCTTCCTCACACGTGCATGGTCAACGCCATACGCGTCGTTGAACAGAACATGTTCTGATTTATAGTTCATGGCTCCGTTACTTGACTTTTGAAGCCAACCTTTGGGGTCACTTACGTCGATGTTAAACTTGCCAACTCGGAGGCACCGTGCTGTGTTCAGATCATCTTCAACACTTTTGGGTAAAGTATAAAGAGCTTTGAACTTTTCATATTCTTCCCGATATTTGTTCTATAGAGAGAAAATACAAAGGAAGAAACACAGTTTTGAAGAGTAATGGATCTGGATTGTTAAAAACGCATGAGACTTAACAGAAGGACCCGACTCTAAGATGGGCCACCTTGGGGTCAGCACTTCTCTGAGCTTGTTTCCTTGTCTGTGCCCACAGGCAGAGGTGGCACAGCCTGCCTCCAGATTACCTGAGGATTAGAGTAGACTGTGTGTAAATGTTCTTCAGGTACCGGTTTTAAAACCCCTGTACCAATACTGGTACTTCTACTGTTACCACAACTACTTTTAAAGATTATGTAATTTTTAAATGATCTCTTTTGTGATATTGGTTTTGTTTTTCTTAACCATAAGTGAAAGATGAAAAATGTACTCAGGAATTTCTTTGTTTTTTTAGTAACTGACAAGCCTGATGCTTAAGAGACTCAATCCTTGAATTTCAGTTTCTACAAGGCTTTCCAAAAACACAGTGCAACTAACTTCTATGGGAAAACCAACGTCTAGTTCTTAAGCCATATTGCCTATTAATTAATGCTTCATGATTTCATGAATTAGGAAGTAAGGCCCTTACAGAGGCTGAGATCCAATCTCCTAGCACATGATAAAATAACAACGCTCTCACAACTCAGAGACGCACATCTCAGTTAAAAAAAAAAAAAAAAAAAAAAGAAAGGAAAGATGGGAGTATATATGTATATATATATACAGAACTCCAGTAAAGCCCTTCTTCACTGACTGGAAACTAAACAAAATTCCCATCAGAATTTTCTGTAACATTAGTTCACATACTCCTTACATCTAAGCTATTCTTCAATTATAAAGAAGATAGTATTCTGTGACTTTTTTCATGACTAAAGGAAAAAGTCTTTGCTGAACTTTCTGGATCCTATCTACAAAAATTCTCTTCCCAAATGAAAAGCTTGCTCCTTTGGGCTAGTCGGTTTGCAATCTTCCAAATAGAGTTGGCTCTGGGAAAAATCATTTAGATTTAATTTTTCCTCTGGGTAAAAATTAAATTAATTCCATATATTGTCTAACAACGTCTTTTTCTAAACATGACTCTCTAGGCCCATTAAACAGTAGTGAAATCAGTTTCCTGGGTCATTAGCATTTAAGTGAAGAGAATAGAATTGAAAGATCAGGATGCACTGCCTTTAGTGTAGTGATCAGTACTCTTCTGTAAAATGCTTATATCAGAAGGCACTCACAAAAACTTCAGTTGTGTGTGTGTGTGTGTGTGTGTGTGTGTTGACTTGCAGTACAAAATAAATCTCTCAGTGTGGGTCATGGTCAAAAAAAAGATTTGAGAAATACTGGTCTAAAGTGTTACATAAAATGTTCATAATTAAGAAGTAAAAGTCTCTAATAGAAGTAAAGTTTCCGAAAGAGAATTAGACTTATTAGAACTGCAGTGAAGGTTATAGGGAATTTTACAATAAGAAGTTTTACTTAAGAACATATTAGGCATAAAGGGTTAAAAGTGTTAAGATTTTATACTATACTATATTTAAACAGCTCATGTGATTTAGGATTTTTAAAAAATTATGTCTATACCTAAGAAAAGTTCTGTTTAAAAAAAACTGAATTTCAAGATTTAAAAATTTTTATATTTCATAGTGATAAAGATAACGATTTACTTTTAAATCATGTATTTGGGTCTGGTGCAATAACTAGTTACCACATTCACTGTCTTTTTTTAAGGGTACAATTTATTTTTTATTTTTTTAATTAATTTTTATTGAAGTATAGTTGATTTACAATGTTGTGTTAGTTTCTGCTGTACATCACTGGTTTATTTTTTATAGCAATGTCCACATAATTCTATTAGAAAAGAGTATTTTGTATGGCATATTATGTCCTCTACCTATTCCCATTTCTGGCTAAAATAGAGTGTATCCATCCATGTCATTTTCAGGCAGGCAGCCTAAAAGGTCACATTGCTGTCCTTCATGTAAGTCTCTGTGAATCTCTCTGGACTTCAGGGCCCTTGAGAGGAAGCATAAGTGCACAGACTTTGTGATGACCAAGTGTCTGGAGTTATTTGCTGGTGTTCAACACAGGCAACACAGGAATCAGCCAGAAACATTTTGGAAGTGGAGGGCAGGGAAGGGTAAAGGGTGGTGGGAAGGTTATCATATCTGTACTTGACTTACATGGCTGGCCAGATGCTTCTGGTTCTTGACGTGTGTCAGGGACACGGTGTTGGAAGGCAGGATATAGCTGGTGGCTTTCACTTTATCCCAGGCCTCCTTGTACAGGTTCTATAGGGGTTAAAAATCTTCTTGTGAACACAGAAAAATGCAATCTGGCTAGCTTCCAGCAGTGGATTTTTCCTCTGTTTTTGTCCTTCTCAGACATTCCCTAGCAATCCCCAGATCTTCTCACTCTGTAGGAGCCAAGTACTCCTAAGTGAATAATGGGTTTAATGTCATGACCATAATTTCAGAGTCCATTATTTTGTTCTCTACCATAGCACTTATCACAGTTTGACAGTTATCAGAGGTTTCAATGCCATATTCATTCCCTCATAGGTCTAGGATTCCTGGAGGATGAAAACCACTAACATTAAAATATATATGAATATATATATATATGTATATATATATATATATATACGAAGATTAAAAAATGTTTGTTTCCACTTCTAGGTATTTATATACCCAGGAGAAATAAAAAGTTATGAATACACAGAACCTATATGCAAATGTGTATAGCAGCTTTATTCATAATTGTCAAAAACTGGACACAACTCAGATGTCCTTCAGCTGTGAATGGAAAAACAAACTGTGGTTTGGAATATTGCTTTTGCTATAAAAAGGATAAACTACTGATTTAGGCAGCAATGTGCGTAAAACACAAATGCATTTTGCTAAGAGAAAGAAGCCAGACCTAACGGCTACATAGATACTGTGATCACGTTTACGTGACACTCTGGAAAAGGTAAAACTATAGGGACAGAAAACAGCTCTGTGGATGCTAGGGGAGAGGAGAGGGGCAGCAAAGGGACAATGTGGAGGTAATACAGAATTTTTCTGTATCTTGACTATAATGGTGAAAACATGACTCTATGCATTTGTCATAAGCCATAGTACTACATACCACAGAGTGAAATTTACTGTATGCAAATTAAAACAAAGAATCAGCCAGAATGGGGGAGGTGACTAAAATGGAATACAAACTGTAGCAAATAAATCTGATTGTAATACAAATGTATAACAAGACTACAGTGAAGGAAGTGGTGAAGAAAACAACTGACTTAAGTAAATTTGGAAAATGGTAACTTGACTGGATACTCTAAGGCTATAGGCAAATATAACTGCACACAATATACCCTACTCTAGGGCTTCCCTGGTGGCACAGTGTTTAAGAATCCGCCTGCCAATGCAGGGGACACAGGTTCGACCGCTGGTCCAGGAAGATCCCACATGCCGCAAAGCAACTAAGCCCGTGCGCCACAACTACTGAGCCTGCGTGCCACAACTACTGAAGCCCGCGCGCCTAGAGCCCATGCTCCGCAACAAGAGAAGCCACCACAATGAGAAGCCCGCGCATCACAACGAAGGGTAGCCCCTGCTCTCCGCAACTAGAGAAAGACCACACGTAGCAACAAAGACCCAATGCAGCCAAAAATAAATAAATAAATAAATTTATTTTTAAAAAAATACCCTACTCTAGTTAGTAAATTTGTTTCTCACAGGCGTGTGTTAGATATTCTGAAAATACTTTATGTGGATACAAGGGTTGCACAAATAAGTAGATATATCATAAATAATGAGAGCCAGGCTTTTCACTGGAAAGGAAATAGAAAGTCACAAGTTGGAAAAATAAGTTTCACTTAAGGAAAGGGTGAAGGATAGAATGAACCCTGTGGTGTTTAATTGCACTGAAGGTATCAGTATGGACTCATGATTTTAAAATATAGATACAGTTAGGTAAGTACAGAAATAGATACAGATATGTATGCATACATGGGTTAGTATACATGCATATATTTCTAAGCTCTGTCCACTTAGAGAGCCTAGGAACAATGACATCCTAGTAGTAATGAGCACACTTAGTGCTTAAATCTTGGTTCAAAATACCGTTCTCCAATAAAATAAACTGGGATTTCTTAGAGAGGTGGTTGATTCCAGGTCTGGAACAGGGAAAATACAGATGAGCCTGGAACATCTTGTGGTGCCAAGCAGTAAGGAAGTGCTCAAAAAACACGTGATTGGGTGTATCAAGGGGACACAGGAGTCACCCTGAAAGAGCTCCCCATAGCAAAGCTGAAACCATTAGAGCAACAAAATAAATAACAATAATATTAGACTCTACCATAGAATAAAATAAATACCCATGAGCCATGGGTATTGCCCATGTAAGCAAACCAACAGTGGAGAAGGAACAGCTCTTCCTTACAGAAGAATTCCAGTTAATAAATGTATATAGAAGAAAAAAGGGAAAGAGAAAATCACTAGTAGGCATATTCCACAGTAATAATTCTTGCAGGCAAGCTCCATCAATGGATGCTAAAACACATGAGAGAAAGTATAAGGACAAACAGGATATTTGCATAGTCCCAAAGGATCTCCTCCAAGATATTTATTAATAACAAAGGTAAAACTAGTAACTTTACAGTGGAGCATCTCGGCAGTGAGCAACTTAACCAAGTGATCAAGGTCATCACAAGTTATTGACATTATGTACCACCTGCTATGGTGTGCTGAGAAAGGTGCATCAATTCTGTGTTATTTTTGCAAAAAAAAGAAAAAGGCATACCTTTAATCTAATCATGAGAAAACATCAGATAAGCCCAAATTGAGGAAAGAATACTAGCCAGTTATTCTACAAAATAACTGGCTAGTATTCATCAAAAAGTGTCAAGATGAGAAAAAGACAAGGAAAGATTGAGAAATTATCAGATTAGAAGAGACTGAGGAGTCACGACAACAAAATGCAATGTGGGATCCTGGATTGGAATCTGGCACAGAAAAGCAGGTTAGTGGAAAATGTGGTGAAGTCTGGATAAAGCCTATAATTAACATTGTAACATCGTAACAATGTTAATTGCTTAGTTTTGATAGTTGTACTATAGAGAAAAGTATGAGGAAATTCTCTGTACTATTTTTGCAGTGTTTCTGTAAATCTAAAATTAATTCAAAATGAAGTTTAAAAATGTAACCAGGGCTTCCCTGGTGGCACAGTGGTTGAGAGTCTCCTGCCAACGCAGGGGACGCGGGTTCGTGCCCCGGTCCGGGAAGATCCCACATGTCCAAAAAAAAAAAAAAAAAAAAAAAAATGTAACCAATTCAGAGGCAGGAAAAAAAGTGTGCCTCTGTTGGTCTGTAAGTCACTGGCCAAGGGAGAAGCCACGGAAAAACAAGTCTAGGGTCAACAAAGAAGAGCTTCAACAGTACCTGTCTGCAATAAGGAAGGAGTTGGTGAATTTGTGTCAATTGCATGAAACAGAACAATATTCAAATTGAGGCTGATTTACTTGTAACTATGAGGACTTCCAAGATAAAGTAGGAATTTAAAGGTCCGGGAAAAAGATTGGAAAGACCTTTGGGGGTAAGGTTGTCTGTCCCTTTTCATCTCTTATTGTCTATAAAGGTGAAAAAGGTTACTCAAATACAGAGAAAAGAAAGAGAACTCAACTCACACTGCTATACAGATCCTTCAGATTCTTGGTTCTGTCATAATCCACCGTTTCTAGAACTGTCGTGTATTTGTCTTTAATCTGATGATAATTTTCTTTATATTTCACCTACAGACAAAAAGCATGGGTTATTCTTTTCTGTTGTTTGACAATATGTAAAGACAATAACAGCTTGTCTTGGGAGAGAAGTACAAGGAAGACACACCTCACTGGCATTAATGCCGCTTTGAAGAGCAGTCACGTAAAGCGGTGTATCTGTGACCAGGTTATAATTTTTTAGATTTTCTTTCCCTGCTGCCGTGTATTGTATCTGTGAAGAAAAAGAAAAGTCACTGAAAATGGTAAAATGCAGGTCTTCCATCAGCTTTAGCAGTTTGTGCCTACTTAGATGTACCTTTATTTCTGGGTTTCTGCTTTAATCCTAACAGAGGATACGTTTGTACAGTTTGAGACTTGGCATGGCTGTCAAAACTAACAGTTTCTCTTGACCAAGAGTGGAGTCTAGATCTTTGCCATGTCCCTTCTTCCTTGTGTTGTTTTCCATGCCTATACTCCATCCCTGACAGCAGCCCCTCAATTTCAACATTCCATTAGTCTGCCCTATCCAAGCTGAATTTCTGCTGGGAAATTTCCCACATGTCTACTTTTTACTTCAAGATTTAACTATTTATGGTCAAAGTATGCATGTGCATTCTACTCCCTGCCAGTTAACCTGATCAACTAAGGTGTAGATGCTTGAGAGCAGTTCACTCTGAAACACCTCCCAGATAACTTTCTGCTGTAAATGTCTATAGCCTTAAATCACAGGAGAGACTCAAACTGAGGAAAGCCAGCACCAGAACAGGCCACCAGAGAGGTTTTATTGGGCAGGGGCCTTTGGTTCCCTTAGATCATGCACTGTCAAAGTTGCTTTCTCTGGGGCACAGGGACAGCCTTGCTATCACTCCACTGAGAGCACCATGGAGCCCATCAATCCACAGTGAGCTAGTCCCTCTAAGAAGATGGCTCACCTGACTCTGGAGGTCATATGATTTCTTGGCATGGAGGATCTGGGGTGTATCCCAAACGTAGCATCCAATGCCTTTCAGCCAATTCAAGTCACTTTTATACACGTTCTGCAAGAAAGAAGAAACTGTGAAAGGTGACAGGTACTAACTGGATTTACAATCGAGCGTTTGATAATTTCCTATCAGCCCTTGGCTGTGCTTAGTACTTAGCAGTCATAGGGTGGGTTTCTCAACACCTGGAAGGTCTTTAATGCCCTGGCCTAAAGAAGTTTAGGAAGAGAGCAACAGCTAAGTTTTAGTCTAGTGTTGACCAGATAAAATATTTAACATAGGTGCCTCATTGCTCCAAGGGGATCCTTACACCAAAAAAGGTTACTCATGCCACTTTGTATTGAAAAGCAGCAGGGTTTAGGAATACAGGGACAATTAGAACATGGGGCCCCAGGCAGGGCTGGGTGAAGCCTGTAACTTAGTCAACCTGCAGAAAGGACATCATACATCACTCAACATCTCCTGTGCGTTTTGGGCCCGAATAACACTGGGTTCTTCTGGAAGAGATGTCCACTGGTGGAAGTAGTGTCGGTACTCCAGGTCACTGAGGATGTGCTGGCACCTTTTAGCCAGCACGTGATTCATCATATCATTGGGGATATGAATATCCGCTTTGGTGTCCTCATAATGTCTTCTGTAGTTCAACTAAAGAATAATATGTTTTTAAAGACAAAAATAAGAAAGGAATTAAATGTAAATTATTCTGATCAATCTCTTTTATAGTCTTATTTTCAACATAGATCAATACCTTTAGAATAGACTAAGGTTAAAAAATGACACTTTAATATACTCTTCTTCTTTAAAAATTTCCCATCCTTTTATAACACAGGGTAAAGAGTGACTTTGTTTTCTCCTTTTTCCAAATACAGAGCCCTCACTGTGTTTGGAGGAGGCAGGAGGGAAAGGGTGAAAACACACAGCCATCAGAGGTGCACAGGGCTAACTGGCAGGGGCGGGGGACAGTCTCAAGACTGGCTCATTCCTCACCATCCCACCCCCCCAGCTAATCTTGAACCAAAGGGCAGATTATAAATAGGCAGACTAGTATTACACTTAAGTGTGCAGATCCTCTGTTACAGTGAACTTTGCTTACCGCACTCCTCATCTTTTGGAAATCCAGACAGTGAATCACGTTGGGGAACTCACTGATTTCTTTTCCAGCCAGGTAGTGACCCTTCAGCTTCTCATAGGTCTCTTTGTATTTAAGCTGTGAAATAGGTGCAACATTGAAAATCACTGGGACTTTCTAACCAGCCCTTTGTGGCTGGAAAGACTCTCAAACTTGTGAAAGGAAAAAGTCCTACTGACCTCACTGTTCACAAAGTCAGCATGCTTGGCTCCAACAATGGGAACATAGCGTTCGTCCAAGGTGTAGCCGTAGGCCTTGGTTCCCTCCCATGCTCCTTTATACAGTACCTAGGACAAAGAAAGGTGTATCAACAAAAGTTTGCATTCAACTTCTTTCAGGTGTCACTTGAAAGAAAGTAGTAAAATCAAGGTAAAATACTCATGATTAAAGGCAAGGCTTAAATCTTCATTAACAGCTGTTAGTGTGCGTACCTAAGAACAGGGCAGAGTCTTTGGGCTTGTTGCAAATTAAATCTACAGACCCTGAGGCATTTTATAACAGAGTTTAACTGTATTTACAGTTCTAATAAAAGTGAAAACAAATTTGCACACAGAGAGAGAATCACCAAAGATGGCTTCCCATTCGGCATATACACATATACGCTACACACACATCACTTTTAGATTAGCTGAATTAAAATTTGGAGGGCAAGTCCTCCACTTGTTGGCTGGAGATATATGTACATGATTGCTAAAGAGGGACCAGCCTTTCCTCTCTTCTCTCTGTTGGTAGTTGCTTGGTCCTACGTGCGCCCGGAAGTGACATAGCTCTTGTTAGGTTACTGTCTCTCTCTTTATTTGAATGTCTCCCTCACTTACAGGGGCTCCTGGAGGGTTTGTCTCATTGATCTTTAGCTCCTCAGTGCCTCTCATAGGGCCTGGCACATCACAGGGGCTCAAACAACACCAGCTGGATAAACATTATTTGCCCTGAATAATATGCTACTTCTAATAAACAAGACTAAATACAACAAAAACAATAGATCTCCTTATAAGTTCAGTTGCTCACAAAATCAGCCAAGAATATGAATACTGACAAGAGCTTAAAATTCGGAACTGAGTTGTATATCACATAAAATGGAACTTACGGTACTGTAGAGTTTTCCCATGTCTTTGGAATGGGTAATATATGGTGTATCTGGAGAAAAGGTATACTTGCCCTTTATTAATTTATTAAATGTTTCTTTATATTTTACCTGAGGGGAGAAAACAAAACAAAACCTTTGATTATTCTAAATGTATATTTAAAGTTTCACAAGATCTACCTAGCAAGATAATAATTAGTCTACATTTAGAGATTAACCAACTGGTTAAATTTCATTATATGATATATAATTTATATTATAACTAATATAATGGAAAGTTTTGGATAATAATTTAGATATTATCTAAAAGTGGGTACAGTATACCACCTACTAGTGACTTTTAAGACATTCTCCGCCAAAGATTTTCTTATAATTTACTCCCTATCGTCTCACACGCAGTTATCTGGAGTTACGCAAGCCTGTTCAACTACAGACAACTAAGTCTCCAGTTTGTGTATCTCGTTATACACAAAGCAAACTTACATCACTTTGATTGACCGAGTTAATCTTGGCCAGAACAATCTCTGGAGGATCCACCACGCTTGTAAAGTTAGGATAGTTGGCAAGAGCATCTTTCTTATAGTTTATCTGCAAAGAAATAGAGACGATTAAGACAGGTGTCCCCCCTGCCCCCCCAAATGGGGATAGGTACATATCCCCACATGGCAGGTAAGGAGGCCAGGCCTTATGTAAGAAGAACAGGCTTTGCTCACCTGAGTCACCATTTCCTGGTTCTTGGTAACCCTCACATGGTCTACAGAATCCAGGGGGATCCAACCAATGCCTCGGAGCCACTCCAGGTCAGCTTTGTAGACTTTCTGAGAGCAGGAAGGGAGACATGATGCAGGTATAAATGACTCAGGAACAGGATGACAAGCAGCAGGTTAGAAACAATGTTTTCAGAAGCTTTTTAGGGTTTTCTCTCTAGTGGCTGTTGTCTCATTGATTCAATCATGATTTCATCCGTACACCTGAGCAACATTTCTTGAGCCTGTTACTATAAATGAAGAACTATGGAAGGTTATTTGAGGTATAAGTATAAGGAAGACCTCTAAGTGTAAAGGAAAGTTACTTATAAAGTGCAAAGTGGTTAAAGGCTATGAGAGGAAGACCATGCAGATGCTGTGGGAGTTGAGGGTAAGGGACCATTGTTTTCATCTGTGAGCATAAGAGAAGGTTTTACCAAGGAAGTTATAGTTACACAGAAATACATTTAGACTAAAGGGGCATTTAGACTAAGTAAAGGAGTAAATGCTCATGTACTGTAGGGTTGGGGGAAGCATCCCTCCAGCCCATCTCTACCCTTCCCCCTCACTTCCTGAATTCTCTCAGGCCATCCCACACCAAATGAAGAGGAGTTGCTAATCTGATTAAAGTTCCACAGTGGTCATCCTCCTGCAGCAACCAGTGAGGTGGGATGTTCAAGTTCACCACCTGTGCTGTAGGCAGTCTTTGACATCCTGTTTCTGTTTTGGTAATTATGAGAAGACCCAGGTAGGGTTAGCTCCTCGGCACACCTGAGCATCACATCGATGCATTGTGTTTCTGTTCCCTAAAGACTGCTGGTGGCAGGTAGAGATCTTGATTCAGCCTTCAATGGGAGCTGGCCTGAGATATATTCTCCATCCCAGCTTTAAACTCTGCATAAGGGATTCTGGGCCTCATGCAGCTCATCAGTACATTGTGTCCTCTTTGCTTTGATCCCTTGTAAGCAACTCCTTCATAAATGCCATGAGGAAGGAGACGCTCAGCAAAGCAAGAAGGAGGCATTCCCAGGTCCCTGACTATACTATCATCTAATGTAGTCAAAATCCCAACTCCATCTCAGCTCCCACCCCAGCCAATTATTATTTCAAATCATAAATTGATAATTTTCCATGCAAATGTGAGGAGCTGTTGATGGCAGAGATGGTACAAAAGCAGATTTCTAAAAAATTGACTTTGAAAGTTATTCAGAAATGCACAGTCAGTAGGCAAAGCTGTCTGTCACTGCTCCCAACCTTTCTCTACTTCATATCCAGTCTTAATTACCTTCTGAGAGCAAGCTAAGTATTTATGGTCCAAAGTGTCATAGACTGGTGGTTCTAGAATGCTGCTTATGATTCTCAGAGTAGACCATACGTTTCTAGATAATTAAGAAACAAAAATCACTTACATCGCTTTGTAGGTCATAGGCCTTCCTTGCCTGAATAACATCATTTTGGTCAGGGTGACACGTCCATTGGTGCAGGTAATTGCGGTAATCAGTATCACTGACAAGGGCCTGCCCCTCCTTGGCCACCAACACCGACACCAAGTCAGGAGGTATATTGATTCTGGCCTTTGTTTTGTGATAGTGCTCTTTGTATAGTCTGTCGTTCTGAATCTGGCCTGCGTGCTCGAACCAAACCAGTTTAGGATCATCTCTCATCGTCGGGACACCAACATAATGACCTTTCTGCTTGACATGATCAGCTTTGTATTTCAGCTGGTGGGAAGAGGAACAGAGATCCCATCAGCTTTGACAAGCACACAAGGCAAAGGGGGCTTGAAACATCAGCAAACTCAGTCCCCCAGCTCTTTGTGTTACTCCCCCAAGAATAAATATCAAAAAACATTGAAATAGGGTGGGAGGGAGGCTCAAGAGGATTAATCACAAGATTATATATAAATCTTTTGTATAAAATAATAGAAATAAAATAATCATTATTTCGCTCAGTAGATGTAATTATTTAAGGAGAACCACGTAAGTACTGACAGGCTCTCTCATTGATCAAACTTTAGTCAGGCTCCCCTGGGCCCTCTTCTTGATGAGGGCTCCACTTTGGTCTCTGTCTTTGCTGGGGCTGCAGAGCCCAGTTTTAGCAAAAATTCTGTTAAATTTTAGCAGAGTTTAGCAGGAATCCCCCTATCCTTGATATCTCCTTTTAGTAACTTTCCGTCCACTGGACCCCTCACTGTTCCTTGGCTATAAATCTTCAATTGTCCTTTTTGTATTTGGACTTGAGCCCAGTTCTGTAATGAGGTTGCTTTTCCCCTTTTACTATAGTTTTTAAATAAAATCTATTTTTACCACTTTGCTAAAAAACAAAACAGAAACATTGAAATAAATAGATACGAAGAAATATCAATTTAAAAATAGAAAAATATACACTTATTTTCTAATTCTGGCAATATTGTATTTGAAAGCTTAGAGATTTTAGGGAAGCAGGGAATAGAAGAAAAAACAAAGACTTCAAACGATAGTTTTTAAAGAAGCCAAGAAAAAAAAGATGAAGAATGCCAAAAGCCCATGGGAAAAGGACCAGAAGGGAGCAAGTACCCTGGCCATCCCCAAGCCTGGCCAGGCCTGCCAGCCAACAAGGAACTCTCCATTACGCTACATGCCTTAGCATAAATGGGTTCCTGCACAGGGAAGGTCCAGCCTTTGCAAAGCACACTCATATCGGAATAAATTACCTCGCTCTGAACGTCACCAGAGTGATGGGCATGAACAAACGGCACAGCATCCGGAGGCAAAATGTAACTTGTGGCTTTTTGTTTCTCCCAGCTTTCCTTGTAGAGATACTAAAAGACAGCCAGGACAAAGGGTTAAACCAAGGAGTCAGAATGGAGGGATAAATCTCCTATTGTTATGTTATGGTCCTCTGTCCCCATACAAAGTGCCAGGCATCCAGGTAAAATCCATACCTGGTCTAGTATTCGGGCTGCCTCCTGGGCAGCGTGCAGCTGAGGGGTTTCTGTGAGGGTGTACTTTGATTTGGTGTCATTCCAATTTTTTCGGTATTTAATCTAGAAATGAGAAGAAAGTTGGTAAGTTCTTTGATATTAAGAAAACATAATGCTGTCCAAGCAAATGCTAGCATCATTCATCTCAACGTTTACAATCTGTATCTCAGACAATGACTGCACGCTGAGTGTAAGTAAGTGGAAAAGCTTTGGAAATGATGTCTTCCCAACCGAGCAATTTTAGAATGACAGTCATGTACTTACATCATTTAGGATTTCACCACTTTGTTTTGCTGTCACGTAATCAACTCTGTCATCCACGGGAGTAAAGTTGAGAGTTTCTATTTTTGTGCGATATTTTCTCTATGGGAAAGAAAATATCTTTTAGATAGCTGTAGTCTCTGGTCCTGTGTGAGTTGATAAAGATATGCTGCATTTAAGGACCCTTTCTCTACTAGAGGCATAGAATGCCGTATGTCAATGGCATCTTCCTGGCAATTTGGCTTTCTTCTTAGCATTTTATTTTTTAACAAATGGGTTGCCTTCTTACACCTTCCACAGATTTTAAAGTAGCAGATCTAGTTAGCTCCCAAAGCCATGTAATGTATCATTATGTGAACTCAGTTCATTTTTTTTTTCAACTGGACAAACTTCTCTCAAGTGTATTGCCATTGCTGACAAAAGAAGGTTTCTATTTATACAATTCTAAGCATTGTTGAGTGTAGATGGATGTGATTCCATAATGTGAAAGGGACAGTACAGGATTATTTTGGAAAAATGTATGTCTGGCTTAAATGACAGCAATTGAAATTGTTAAAACTGCTGATGGGGAATGACTGCATTTTGGCTCTTACAGTTTTTGCTCAGTCTCTTAGGAAATGTGCTGAATGGCAGGATAAGATCCTGGCATACCTCACTGAAGATGTCTGCAGCGTGCTTGGCATGATTGACAGAAACAGAATCATCTGGCATCCAGCCGATCCCACGTAACCATTCCAAGTCAGCCTTGTAAATAGCCTGTGAAAATAAGACCAGGAAGAAGTCAGTGACCCTGGTCATATTTATTCTATCCATTGGTCTGATGGAGAAATGCATTTTAAGAATGACATACTCAAGCAGCCAGACAAGTAACATAAGTAAATTAACTATGAGGCCAGGTGGTATGACAAACCGGCTGGGGACTTATTTGCTATTTAAAGGGGGTTAGCCTCAATTCAGCTCCAGGTTATTGTTGCAAGGGCTAATGCATGTCTGGAGCTGCATCCTCTGATTTTTTTTCAGTAAAAATGGGAACCCCTAGATTTGTACACAAAATTCCCTGATTTAAAAGCCTTGGCAACTTAATTCAACATTTAAAAATACTGTGTCAACTAAAATAGCATATCTGTGACTACATCCTGACCATGGACTGCTGATATATTAGTTACAATTTAAACCTCTGTTGCTACTTAAATTCTATTAAAATAATATTTTCAGAGTAGCTGTCTTTAACCGGAAACAGTTAAGAACTATATTCACACTACCACTTATTTCTTGATACAAAGTCCAGATCCTTCATGGCTCTGGTGATTTTGATACCATACTATAAGGTCTAACCAAAACCAAATTCTTCGCTATACAAAGATGTGAAGTGATGATGCAAGGATTTAATGACATAAACTTTCTGGGAGTCATGGGAAAATGATGCAAGAGCTCAGGCTAAAACGCAGCCCACTCACATCGCTTTGCAGATCGTAGGCTTTCCTGGCCTGAATCACGTCCTGCTGGTCAGGCATGCACATCCACTGGTGCAGGTAATTGCGATAATCAATGTCGCTGACCAGAGCCTGGCAATGTTTAGAGTGCGTGATGGAAAGCATATCCGGAGGGCTCTGGAACTTAGACTTCCATTTGGCCCAGTGCCGCCGGTACTCTCTTTCATTCTGAATCTTGCCAGCTATGAGGGCCCAGCGGATCTTGTTGTCATCCCTGGCTGTGAGGGTACCCACGTAGTGTCCCTTCTGCTTCTCATGGTCAAGCTTGTATTTATACTGGAGACAGAAAAACAAAGCAGATGGATCACAGCATGAACTCTCAGTGTACCTAGGGCATTTGTTTGAAAAACTGAGGAGTTAAACAAGGCCATACTCACATCACTGGCGATCTCCCTGGAGGCCTTGGCGGCCTGGATGGGGATGGCGTCCAGCCGTACATCACAGCTCATCTTCATCTCATCCCAACCTTCGCGGTAAATTTTCTGAAGAGAAGGAAAAATAAGGTATCGTTCCAGATTCAAACTTACTAATGACTCCAAGGGTTCAAGTAGAATTAATATCAGAGGGGTGCCATTTTTGAAGTCCCAGACCAGTTTAAAAAAAGAATAGGTGAAAGAATCATTCTGTACCAATGTACTGGAGAACAAAATCATATCTGGAATCCAAAGATCTGGGCTGCACAAGAGTTCTTTCTTTTCTTTTTTTTTTGAATTATAGCTTTGATGTAGCTGTTCATGGTTTATGTGAAAGGGTTTATCTGCCTCTTGTATTGGTGTATTAGTGGCACTGGGATATGTTTAAGTTCAGACATTGGCAGGCTAGTATTGAATTTCTCTAGCTTAATAATTCTTTAATTCATTTTTTAATCTTCAGAATTATAAACATTTTACATTTGAGTTTTTTTCCTCTCTGTATGGTTTCTTAGATCTTCTAATACGATTGATGATGCATATTGTTTGGGAATGTTAGATTTTCTTTCTGAAGCACCATTGGATGTAACGGCTATTTTCTAAGTGCAGCACTGTTTTGTTTGTAAAGAGAAGTCAGTTAAAGTAGTGACTGATTTACAGATAGCCTTCTAAAAACATATTCACATTTAAGTGGATACCTTCTGTACTGACGATGTCAGAAAGACTCAGAAATAAGAGTAATTTAAATGTATAAATCAGAAATCATACCTATCACTATGGGAGCTTGAACAGTGCAGAAAGGAGAAGTGAATTTCAATCACTGACAGTTTCATGGCCTTTTCATATTTGAAAAATGAGTGCTTAGATAAATTTTGTCCTTGTAATGGACAAGTTTTATATGAATTTTCATTCAAGTTTTTGTATGAATTTTGGGTGGTCCAATTTTAACATTTGACTTGTTTTTTTGTACAAAAGAAAAAAGTGTTCTCCACATTTAAATGTATTACACTAGAGAATATTTCATGCAAATTTGTAACTATGTTATTTAAACTTTTAAAATTTACTTTGTTTTATTACATATGCTGTTACACTATTTTTTCTTATGTATTTTTTTTGTTTATGTGGTCAAATATATTTTTTATTTGAACTACAAAAAAAATTGGGCTTGAGACCTAACTTCTTCACGTACTAATTTTGAGAATGTGGGCAAATTCCTTAATATTTTTAAGTCTCAGCTTTCCCATATGATACAAACAAAATAACAGTCTTACCCGTGTGATTAGTGTGAAGATTAAATGAGTTAATTTAACATGGATTTGCTTGGTTACCCATAAAATGATATACAAATATTCTGCAAAAGTTGTACTTTCTAAATGATGGAAATAATTTAAAATAGTGGATTTTATCGAGATTATACTACTGGCAACATCATGTATGAAGAAAGTGTATATTTTGGTTAACATTCAAATAGGATGTTTGATTTCTTCCAGAACAAAAGTCATTCTCATTAGTATCTAAATACCTAAATTTAACAACTTTACTTTTGGCATAGTTTCAATTACTAGTCTTGTTTTTATCATGATATTAATGGTAGGGTTCTGGTATTTCCAGCTGAGAAACTTATCATGTAAAAGAGAGCCCACGAGACTTTCAGAATTCCCCTGCCAAAGATACCTATGGCTCAGAAGGAAGAGGGTGAGGAGACTACACTGCAGTGATGAGCTGGCTGTTTCTTCATCCAGTCACTTGGCAGTAAGAGCACGCTGCACCATATACTGATTCTGGTCCAAAAAAGAATGTAGCAATGCCTCAAAATGTTGTTTTCTTCCCAGCCCTTGGAAAAAATTAGCTCCCAAGAGGCTCATTACAATAGAGTTGGTGGTGCAGTTTGGCATAGGGTGAGTAATCTTTGCTTGGAAGGCTCCTTCTCTCACAAAGATTTATTATGTTTTGAAAGATGCCAAGTTCCAAGCCATGGTGGACTGCATTAAGGTAGTATCCTTCTTCTAAGGTCATACTTGTTCTACACACAGAAAAATCTCTGTGATCTATGAAGGTGGTACATTTCTTGAACTTTCTTAAACTGTGAAGCTAGCCATGTAAGCGAATTCTCTTTTTATCTAATAGACTTTTTAGTTGATACTCTTCCTTTCCCTGGACATGTAATGATTTATTCTGCAAATAATGATAATTTTGCCTTGTTCTTTCCAATATTTATCTCTTATACTTATGTAATTATTTTGCTGTGAATAAGAAGCTTATCACTTAGCTACTTCCAGCAAATATTAATAAATGGTAATGTTATGGGTATCCTGACTTGACTGAGAAGCTTACTTACTTGAGGATGTGGCTGGCCTTTGATATGAGATTTATTCTTAGTTATGACAAGAAAATATTCATTTATTCTTATTTTGCTAAGATTTTATTTTAAAAAATAAGAATGGATATTGGATTTGCTCACATGTCTTTTTAAAAAATTTCTTTTAATTCATCAGTATTTATTTATTTATGGCTGTGTTGGGTCTTTGTTCCTGCATGGGGTCTTTCTCTAGTTGTGGCAAGCAGAGGCTACTCTTTGTTGTGGTGCGTGGGCTTCTCATTGCAGTGGCTTCTCTTGCTGCGGAGCATGGGCTCTAGGTGCGCTGGCCGCAGTAGTTGTGGCTCCCGGGCTCTAGAGCGCAGGCTCAGTAGTTGTGGCACACGGGCATAACTGCTCCGCGGCATGTGGGATCTTCCCGGACCAGGGCTCGAACCCGTGTCCCCTGCATTGGCAGGCAGATTCTTAACCACGTGCCACCAGGGAAGTCCCACACGTCTTTGTTTTTTTTTTAAACATCTTTATTGCAGTATAACTGCTTTACAATGGTGTGTTAGTTTCTGTTGTATAACAAAGTGAATCAGCTATATGTATACATATATCCCCATATCCCCTCCCTCTTGCGTCTCCCTCCCACCCCTCTAGGTGGGTCACAAAGCACTGAGCTGATCTCCCTGTGCTATGCAGCTGCTTCCCACTAGCTAGCTATTTTACATTTGGTAGTGTACGTTAGTCCATGTCACTCTCTCACTTGGTCCCAGCTTACCCTTCCCCCTCCCTGCCACATGTCTTTTTAAATCTAATACAATGAGCATATGATTTTTCTCTTTTGTTTTATCACATCATTAGGTTTCTGAATACAGAACACTCTTGGCATTCCTGAATGAACCCTAGTTGTTTGTATCATATCATATTCATGTGTTACTGAATTTGATTTGTTAATATTTCATTTAAGATTTTCCCCATTATTAATGGTCTACAGTTTTCATTTGTGGAACTATCTTTGACAAGTTTTGATAATGGTGATGGCTTTCCTTGTTTCATTAGGCTGTCAGTTTGTTTATTTTTTTGAGGTTTGGAAAGAATTCCCCTATGAAATCATTCTGCATGACCCTGATATCAGAGAGGAGGAAGGAGAGTCTTTAATAACCTATTAATTTCTTGCAATATGTTTTTATTCTTTTTCTGGGCTCAATTTTAGTAATTTATAACTTCCTTAAAAATCCCCTATAGGCGAGAGAGAGTCATGGACATATACACACTAACAAACGTAGTAAGGTAGATAGCTAGGGGGAAGCAGCCGCAAGGCACAGGGATATTAGCTCGGGGCTTTGGGACAGCCTGGAGGGGTGGGAGGGGGAGAGTGGGAGGGAGGGAGACGCAAGAGGGAAGACACATGGGAGCACATGTATATGTATAGCTGATTCACTTTGTTATAAATCAGAAACTAACACACCATTGTAAAGTAATTATACCCCAATAAAGAGGTTAAAAAAAAAAAATCCCCTATAGATCTGGGTTTTAAAATTAATTTGTATAAAGTTGTGAAAAGAACTCTCATAATTATTTTGTGCTCTTCTGAATCTGTTGTTAATTCCCCTTTTTTCTTTGTGTGTCTCTTCATTCCTCTTTCATTATCTTTCTTGTCCTTGTTCCCTTCTCTCTTCTGTCACGTTGACATTGCTTCACCATAATTGGCCTTGCCCAGTGACTGAAAGCCAGGGGTCTGCCCCTCTCCTCACTCCTGGTCAAGGGCCTCCTTGCCCACTCAATCTTCTCTTCCCTGGCTATGAAGAGTTCCCTAGTGATATCTTCATACCAATTGGGTGACTTTCCAAACAAAAAGGGAGTCTGTTGCAGTACTTACATTGCTCATATTAAGAGTGTTGGCTCTAGCGAGATTAATTTCTGGAGTATCTGGCATTATGTGGATCGAAGTTTTATCCACGTCCCAAGCTTCTCTGTACTTTGGCTATGGAAAGAACCAATGATAACAAAATTACTTCACAATTTGTCATTTTGCTAGTTGTAGTGCACAACTTTCGATTTTTCTGATCCAAAATCTTTTCATACTAAGGTAAAAGTTTCCAGAATCTTTTCACATAAGTTACTCAAATTTGATATGAAATCTGTATTAATACCTTTTATTCATACTTCGAGTTTTGGTTTAAAATTAGTAAGCAATAACAAAACAACTGTATCAATATTACTTATTAAAATCTTTGCTATCATCAATATTATTATCTTACAAATGGATTACCAGGTTAATTATCATTTTCTATAACATGAACTTAATTTTAATATAGAAGAAAAATGTGACATACAATACTAATATTTTCAGCATTTGATTTAGCAAGAACAACTTCAGGTGTGTCAACGATACTTGTGTACTTGAGTTTCACCACAGGTGTCCGATAGACACTGTCTTGTAGGATATGCTGGGCATTTTTCACTCTCAGTACTTCGGGAGACCCTTCGGGCACCCAGCCGATGCCACGCAGCCACTCCAAGTCAGCCTTATAGATGGCCTGTTTAAGAAAACAAAGTTAGGAGAGGCAGGGTTTTGTTTTTTTTTAAATCGTGGTAAAGTAAGGAAGCAGTTTTTCATGTTGCATTTTCTCTTCCGCAAACAATGATAAAGCCGAGCATGGGCCTGACAAAAATAATTCCTCATATGCATAGCAGTGTTTTGTCCTACTTTGTTTTCCGTGGCAGGGGCTCTGTGTTGGGGTGCCTATGCATAGTCTAGAAAGCAGAAGGATGCAGAAGGAGTGCTTTGCTTAGGGGATGTGTGGAAGATTTTTGAATATTTTGGTAATCATCACACTAGCCAAGGTGGACTTTTAAAGCAATAATAATAGGCTCTCCAGCAAGTTCTCCACACAACAGCCAGAATGATCTTTACAAAATTCACCATTCAGATTTGATGTCACAACATACCCCCAACCTATGGTTTCTCACTGGTCTCAGGATAAAGATCAAAATCTTAACATAGATTAGAAGGTGATGATGGTCTAGCATCAGTCCCTACCTATTCTTCCAGCCTCATTTTATACGTGCTTCCCTTTTACCCATGTGTTCTGACCACACTGGCCTTTCAGTTTGTGGTTTGCATACCACCCCTTTTGCATACATTGGTCATTCTGCAGGAATGCACCCTGTGTCCTCCTCATGGAACAAACTCATGCTCTCCTTTCTTACTCCTAAATCAGCGCTTTCCCAGAGAAGCTTTCCCCACCTCATTTTTCATAGTGCCATGATCATTCTTCCTCAGCCATCCCATTTTTATGGATATTCTCTAGTTAACATCTGTTCCTTTTCATCAGTGTGAACTCCCTAAAGTCAGGAAGTTTGTCTTGTTCTTCTTTATTCCCCATTGTACCTTTAGGGCTTAGCACAAGACCTGGCACATGGTGTGTTTAATAATTACTTTTAAAGGGATAATTAAGAATGTAATCCTTACTTCCACAATTTTGATCTCAACTGAGTTTTCTTTTTCCAAGATAGCACTTCTCTTTGAATTGGAATTTGCATTTTCTTGGCTGTCTAAACCTGTTTGGTCAGGTATATGTTAAGTGGTTAACCAGATATAATTGCTCTGTGTGAAACACCAACTATTAATTTCATAAAATAACCCACTGTGTTCTTCAGAAATGGTATTTTAATAACTGTTTAATAGGATACAAATATCAAACTAAAATAAAGAGTAAGAGGAGTGAAAATGTAGGGAAATTTCTACCTTAATGAAGAATGTTATATGTTTTAGTGTGTAAAGTATTGTGGGTACCCAAAATTTGGGAGAAGGGATTCTTGAAGAGGATTACATACAGGTTTTGAAGCTTCCCTTCCTCATTCTTTAAGAACTTCATTGATATGCATTCCTTAATATACTAACGTGGTTCAGGATAATGAGGAGACTGAATTTATCTAGAAATGGTACTAAATCCACCGGTTGGGAATTCATTTCAAATGATGGATATACTTTTCTATAACAAACTCATTCATTATGAGAAAACATCTCCTGAAGCTTAAGGCAACCATGTTCAGATAATTAAAAGAAGGTATTAATTCTGTACAAGAAACAAACATCCTGATGGAAGTCATCATTTTCAAAAGATTAAATCTGCAAAAAGATAAGTAAATCTAAAAATACTTTAGGTAAATTAATAAAACAGTGCTCTGAAGAATACCAAGTTCAGGGAACCTAGTGAGTTTGGAGCATGCTGCTAACCTTTCAAATTAATTTCAAGGAAGACAGCCCCTATCATTCAATTGAAGAACCACGAAGATGCCTATGTTTAATAAACTACAGACAGTGCACACATTAACAAACCTATAGAAAAATTCTGGTAGCACCAGTAGCAATGAAGATGAAAACCCTCTGAATAAGCCCAGCATTAAGGCTTGTGATTAATAAGCTTGGTAAAGTACTAAAGGGAAGTAAGTGCTCAGGCAGGGAGAATTGCATTTTCCTCAGCACTGGCAGGAGTGACCGGGCAAAGCTGTGGAAGGCTGTCTTCCTGGGCAATAGCTCACCCCTCAGGCACCACAAGCAACAACTTACATCACTCTGCAGGTCATAGGCTTTCCTGGCTTGGATCACATCATTCTGGTCAGGAAAGCAAGACCACTGGTGTAGGTAGTGGCGATAGTCCACATCGCTTGCTAACGCCTGGCCTTCTTTGGCAGCATTGATGGACACCATGTCTGCCGGGATGGTGATCTTAGCCTTGTGGTCATTGTAGGCCTTTTTGTACAGCCTGTCATTCTGCATCTTCAACACATTTGCTGCCCAGACCAGTTTAGGGTCTTCCTTGGCATTGCGACACCCAATGTAATGACCCTTCTGTTTCTCGTAAGCAGTTTTGTATAGATACTGGTGGATGTGAACAGAAGAAAGAAGAATTGTTTCTCCAAACTCACTTTTTCTAGACAGCCTACTCAAATAACTCCATCTCCCTCACATTACCCTTTTTGGGGCACTGCTTTTCTTTGAATTCATACTATAAGTTTTATACTTCTTGATACATTGGTTTGTCTTCTGTAAGCATGAAAACGTTGTGAACACCTCAAAGGCAACAATGGTGCGTCTGGATTCCAATATAGCGTTGCCCACTGTTTCCCAGACTTCAGTCACTGTTTGCCATTCTCACATGTTTTGCTACAAAGCACCACCTGTACTTCATACTTTACTTTGTCAACTTGATTCTTTGTCTAAATAAATATATTTTAAAGTTTAAACTTATTTAATATTTTTATTTTAAAATTTATACTCCTATTTAAATGGGAAAAAATCAGTATTTTTCTAGGACACATCAAAGCCAACGTAACTATTTTAAAAATGCTTGTCCATGTACTGCATAAAATTTTCACAGGAACCACCTATGTATGCTGTACTTCAACAAACAGTAGAGTTCTTTGTACCCACTGGATCTCTGTAAGTGTTCATGCATTAACTGATATTGAGAAGATATTGAAAAGAAAATAAAAATCTGTGCTTAAACATACGGAGAGCAGAACCAAGCAGAGAAGTTAAGTGGGTCATCAAATTGTTGTCAAAGTTGTTCTTGAATTGGGGATTTTAAAGCACGACACTAGTAACAATGCCCTTCATTCTATTAGATATAATTCCTGGGGAATTAAATTAAAGATTAGTACAGTATTAACTCTCTGAGTGTCTATGAATTAGTGTTTGTTAACGCTGGGCAAGGAGGAGCTCTCACATCACTGGCAATATCTCTGGAAGCCTTGGCATGCTGGATCCCGATGGCATCTGCTCTCAGGTCATAACCCGTTATCTTGACATCTTCCCAAGCTTGCTGATACTGTTTCTGCAAACGGAGATTGCAGTGCCACAGTCAATATGAAGAGGAAGCTACTGAGTCAGCATTACCGATGTGTTCAAGAATATGTTAACAGTTACGATGAAAAATTAATCTCCCCTTAAGATTTATAAAATAGACTGGTTTCATACTGAACTTAAGCTCCAGTACATTTTTAATGACATGTAGTAAAGTTCTTTTCCACTAACTTTTTTTTAAAGAAGGGAATTTAAAAGATAGTAAATCATGTGAAAATGAGAAAAATTATACATATTGTTTGGCTTTTAAAGGGAAAAATCAATGATAGGCCACTAAAAAGAGAACTAAGTATTACTATACATGCATATATATGTTTTGATGTTGTGTGTTTGGCATAAACCACTGCATTTTTCCTTCCAAAAAAGATAAGGACACACATCTCTATATTATAAACACATACGTAGGTGTGCGAGCACACACAAATGACACTTATTAAAGACTAGAAGTAAAAGGAATATTAGGGAAATGCCTTTTGCTAAATGCTCTCTGGAGCATTTTGATGAGAGGTTTGGTGAGGCAGAGAACACTGTGTGAAGCAAGTGGATGTGCAGGGCCTTACGTTGCTGATGTGCATGGTGTTCATCTTGGACTGAAGCATCAATGGAGTGTCAGCCGGTACATTCACATTTGCCTTCTCTTTGTCCCAGGCGTCACGATACAGTGGCTGGTAAAAATGAAAAACAAAGGATCGGTGATGAGTAAATAAGCCAATTACCACATGAATAAAATTACAGGTACAATTAAAGGTTTTCTTTGGATGTGTTCAGATGTAAATGGAGATCACATTTTTTTTTTCATCTGTGTTTTTATTTAGAAGGTGCCAAAAGTGACTTCAGCAAGAAGAATACATTCATGTTTGCTATAATATAAATGTAAAACGAGTCAGAAACATGATAGTAAATAGATCCTCTTCTATTTATTCACATGCAATTATCTGGCAGGTAAGCTCTCATTGCAGGTGATTATGATAATCCACATTGCAAATCAAGTCCTGGCTTTCTTGGCCTAAATAACTGTCATAATGTCTAATATTGGGGCTGCCCCTGGACCTTTCAACTTATTTCACCGTTGAATAGCAGTAAAAAGGTGGCGGTTTTGTGATCATTGTATTAACTGGTGGACCTGTATTACAGGCAAGGTCTACAAAATGTGTTCAAGGTGTACTTCAGAGAATATGGAACATGAAGATGCCTACCACACTTATATTGACCAAAGAATTATCTAAACAAATGAAATGTTGATGCCGTTAATTGATGGGCTATATGAAATTCTATCTGCATACATGAATGTTCAAGATTCTAATCCTGGTGTTAGCAGTTTAAAGTTCACAATTATAATTTTTATTGAGAGTTCTTCAATGTGTCTGAACATAGCATCAATTGACTTACCTCACTGATCTGTACAGCATTGATCTTTGCCAGAATAACTTCAGGGGTATCAACAATGCTGGTGAATTTGAGGGCCTCAGGCCTTGTGCGATACAACCTTTCATTCAGGAGATTCTGGGCATTCTTTACTCTCATCGCTTCCACGGAACCCTCTGGCAACCATCCAATACCCTTCAGCCATTCCAGGTCTGATTTGTACACGTTCTACAAGAAGGAGAGGACCACAGAGTACAGAAGAGTCAATTTGCCTACTAGAGCATGATGCCAGCAAACCACACACAACCTCTACTTAAACCAGCTGGGTGGCCAGTCCCATGAAACTCAAGGATCAATATTAGATGTTAATATTTGAGTGTTACATCTCTGGCACACATCTCTGGGAGAAGTTCAGAGTATCCTACAGGAACTGGAGCAGGGCTAACAACTAGCACTTGTGGAATGACAGACCACAATGGCACATAATTTTGTTTTTATGTAAGGTTGAGCTTCTGTGCTCACTACTTGAAATCTGCCTTTTATGTGCCACTGGGGATAATTTCTGTAGGAATCTGGGAGAAAAAGTTTCTTAGAAGCATGTATAATAAAAAGCAAAATACATACTTATATCTATGTACACCTCTCCTCTTTCTCTCTCTCTAAACATATTATTTAAATATATATATATATATATATATATATACACACATTTTTCCTATGTGTGCCAGATAAACTTGAAATCCAACATTTTTTTATGCTTACATCTGTTTCTGACATTTAGATACCTGATCATGCAAATGTAATGGATCAGGACAACTGGGATTGAAATTTTCTACTTAGTTACATAGAATAAGAGAGTGATTTTCATCTGATGAGTAAGGTCTTATAAGAAGGAATCCTCTATAAGATAGAAAATATTCAGGAAGACTCTGCAGAAAAATACAGAATATGTTAGATTCTATTAAGATTACTGTTTAAATTACATCCTTAAGGAATATTCTGTGATTAAACACATAGACACATCTCCCCAAGAGTCTGGAGACAGGATACGCACATCGCTCTGCAGTTCGTAGGCTTTCTTCGCCTGGATCACATCATTCTGGTCTGGCAGACACGTCCACTGGTGCAGATAATTGCGATAATCAATGTCGCTAACCAGGACCTGGCATTTCTTGGCCTGAACAATGGACATCATGTCCAACGGTGTATTGTAGATTCCTTTAGACTTCTCATAAGCTTTCTTGTATTCTCTGTCACTCTGGATCTTGGCAGCATGTATAGACCATACCAATTTGGGGTCATCTTGTAGGCTGCGGAAACCCACGTGGTGGCCCAGTTGCTTACGGTAACCTTCTTTGTATTTGTACTAAAGTTGTAAAAAATAAGATAAAAAGACATATGGACATAATGTATGAAGAGGACTTTTCATTAAATGGTTTTGGAATATTTTTTTAGCCTCAATGTAAATTGGCTCAAATTGGTAGTTATTATATATTTTAGTTCTCTTTAAGGAAATTAGGGCTATTTTAGATAGTTTCACAGAGGACACGAACAAATCAGGAGGGAAATAGTATGGTGAACAAGAGTAATAAAAAAATAATAGCTAACATTTACTAGCAATCACTATATGTCAGACACTATTATGAATGCTTCAAATGTATTAGGTTGATTCATATGAAATTGCTGAATTTTTTGGTTAAAAATAGTTGAATCGTGGCAATTATAACCTCATTTAATCCTCAGAACATCTCTATGATGTGGATATTAGTATTATCACATATTTCAAATGGGAAAAGTAAGGCACAATGGGGATAATCATTGTCCCTAAGGTTGCCTGGCAAGTGGAAGGTCAGTATCAAGGGTACTGAAGGTACTTCAGGTAGGAAAAAGTCATATGTGTGGTTTTGGAGACAGACAAGAAAGGAGCATGCTTCAGGAATGGAAGACAAGGCTGTTGGTTTGAATCAGCAGATGACAACAAAAGGCCTGTGGATAAGAGTTTCCACCTATTCCACACTTGTTCTCAGTGTCTTAGGACAAGAGTAAGATCATTTCTGTTTCTTTCCTATATTTGGATAACATGGAAAAGTTTGGAGAAACGGGAGAGAGAGAGAGCTGGGAATAATGCAGATACTATGGATTGGCTATGCCTTTTCAGAGATAAAAATGAGAAGTAAGAAGGAAGAGACAGCTGGATACTAAGACAAAAACTAGAGGAGAATTTGAAGAAAAGGAACAAAGGTAGCTTAAAGATTTGGAGCTGGGGGGCCTTGGTAGAATAATTATTTTGACTGCTGGTACGTTTTAAAACTACTGTTAAATGAACTTCAAAGGGTTACTCAGAGGAGTATACATACACCTCCAGCATAAAATCTTGTATATAAAATGTGATCTCAGTCTTAAGTCTTGTATCAAACTTTCATCTGTGATTTATATTTATGGAGAATGTCCCAAAGATCTGTGGGATAAAATCACATTGTATTGGTTCCTGAATTTTTCCCCAGAATTTGGTATAGATCTTCATGATATTTTACTTCTACTTAGAAACAGCTTAGAAGGTATTTACACATATCCTTCACCTATGTTTACCTCAGTGTTTTTCATCCCATTTTAATATTTTAAAATAAAGTCTTTAGCACAAGGCAAATGCAATTGTTTGCATAGAATTAAAAAAAAATCAAACCAAATCAAAATTCTTGAAAAATATTCTATTTGTTGTATAGAGAAGAAAATCCACAAGGAAACAGAAGGAGCTGTACCTCACTGGCAATTTCTCTGGAGGCTTTGGCATGCTTGATTTCAATGGCATCTGCTCTCAAGTCATAGCCTTTCTGCTTGGCCTCATCCCAGTCTTTCTGGTAGAGTTTCTATTGAGGGAAAACACAGGTTTGCTTACAAGAATTGAAAATCAGTAGAGATATTCAAAGGAGTCATGATATGAATCACAAAGCACAATGTAAATGAAGGCGGCATAAGAAAAAACAGTCGCTTCTGAGTCCTTCTTTTGGTTATTGCCTATTTACTTTGTGGAGTGCAGGGTACTTGTGACTACAATTTTAAAGCTAAACATCTAAATCTACTAATATTTGAATTATTTGCATTCACCACAATATAGTACAATGTGAAAATATCCCATTATACAGTAATGGGAACTAAGAATCAACTGTGAACCTAGAGAACCTTCATCAAGTAACTATATAAGACTTGATAAGATTTTTTCCCAATGTTGCCCTTTGACTTTTCAAAGGTCCCTGCTAAAGGGATGTGACATAGATATCATACCTATCCTACACTTTGCATATAATTAAAAGTTTGACTTTTCTTATGGCCTTGAAATGTCAAACAAGAAAGTTCTGGATCAACCAAGAACCTATCAAGACAATAGAGACTGTTATCTCTTATACTTACTTGTGTAAGAGGCACTTTACTAGGGATTTCATTCCTCTCAATTAATATACAATGAAACTAAGCTGTGGACGTTGGATATAGGACAATGATTCCAAGGTTGAAAGAAGGACACCAGTGAGATTCAGGTATCCCACCTCTTGCAGTGCAGGGGCCCAGATATGTATCGAAACTAATGTTTGAAAGAGAATTTCCATTCATATTGCATTGGGAATGGTAGCCAAAGAGGAAGTATCTAGCACCCAAAGCTGTCAACATTTCTAAGGCAGGTAATTTGTCCATTATAACACACCCCATAAGCTGACAGATATTGTCCCATAAAGACATTTACACTTCATATTTATGCCTCTTACATTGCTGATGTGCATGGCATTGATTTGGGCTTGCAGTATGACTGGCATGTCAGAAGGAATGCTTATGTTGCTTTTATCTTTATTCCAGGCTTCTTGATATAGTTTCTGTGGAGAGAAGGAAAATATTATTTTAATACAGCAATAGAGATGGATATCTAAACATTAAGCCTTAGCAACTATTTAACCTGGGAAAACGTTGTTATAGGTTTGCAGTGGTTAGTTTTTTGTGTCAGCTTGGCTAGGCCAGCATACCCAGGTATTTGGTCAAACATTATTCTACATGTTTCTGTGAAGGTATTTTTTAGATCAGATTAACATTTATACCAGTAGACTCTGGGTAAAGCAGATTACCCTCTGTGATGTGGGGGCTTGTTCAGTCAGATGAAGGCCTTAAGAGAAAAAAGACTGACCGCCCCTGAGCGAGAGTAATTCTGCCAGCAGACTACCTTGGGCTTGAACTGCAACTCCTGCCTGGGTCTTGAGGCTGCTGGCCGACCCTGCAAACTTTGGACTTGCCAGCCTCTACAATCATGTGAGTCAATTCCATTAAAAAAATCTCTCTCTCATACCTCTTATTAGCTCTGTTTCTCTGGAGAACCCTGACTAATACAGTGTTCTACCATTTAACATGTAGCATTATGCCACAGGTTTTGTAATAAGTATTTGCTTTCCTGAGTTGTAATGGAGTGACATTTTTCACTTTAGTGCTTCCAGGTCTGTGTGTGAGGTAGGGGAAAGGCGCCTTGGCATTTGTCAGAGTTCTACTTAGCATGTGCCTTCACTAAACTAAACTAAGAGATTCTTAGAGTTGCTCCAAGCACTTTAAGTCTTGGAAGAGAAACAATCTACTTTCTCTGTTTCATCCACAGATGCTCCGTTTGGGTGGCATCTTCTGAGACGAGAGTCCTGCTAAAGGAGAGCCTGGCGGTAGGATGGTTCTTACCTCACTCATTTGCAGAGAATTGGCTTTTGCCAGGACAACCTCTGGCGTGTCGACAATGGAAGTGAATTTCAAGGCTTCTGGGCGTGTCCTGTAGAGCCTTTCATTCAGCAGGTCTTGAGCACCCTTCACCCTGGTCATTTCTACTGAGCCTTCTGGCATCCAGCCAATGCCACGCAGCCAATCCAGGTCTGCTTTGTACACATTCTACAGAGACATTAGACAGAAATATTGTTCCAAGTGCTAGACATAGCATCCCTTAATTGGAAAGTAAGTTCACGGGGTTGAGGGGCTGATAAGCACAGGAGATGGTGTTTCCAAAAAAGCAGGACCTGAGATGTTACATGAATCAGGGGTTTCAATATCCATGACAGAGTAATTTGTAAAAGCATAATTTTTTATGCTAGCCATGAATAAGGATAAAATGGTAATAATGCTAAATTTCATGGTAATTATTTGATATTTCAAAGAATTATATAACTGAAAAACAATTTAAAGATATTGTGTCAAATCTCATTTCATTTTCATCCTGTAATAGGATGAAACTCTGTTTAGTGTTTTGGATACAGTACAATAGTGGCAGTTATTTTTTAAATGTTCAGATAATTTACGCTTATTTGAAATATATTTTCATTGCCAGACAGTACAAAGGACATGAAGAAAATAGTCTGGAATCTAGGCCAGGGAGGACATGACCTAAGTAGGGTTCTTCATCTATGTTCTTTGATTCCCATAACATAACTCCTAAATATGGGTTTTGTTTTAACAATGTGAATGGCTCCCCGAGGTTGTGCAGTGAGCAACCCATGGGTCTGTCCACAGAGGCACTGTCTGTACAATTAACAAATCTATGTCCTCCCACTCCTCCTTTCCCAAAGATCACGTTACGTACATCACTCTGTAATTCATAGGCCTTCCTTGCTTGGATAATGTCGTTTTGATCAGGTAAGCACGTCCAGTGATGCAGGTAATTTCGATAATCAATGTTACTGACCAGAATCTGACATTTCTTGGCCAGCAAGATGCCTAACATGTCCACTGGGCTACTGAACTTGGTCTTCCACTTCTGGAAATCCTTCTTATACTCTCTTTCACTTTGAATCTTCCCTGCATGTATGGCACACATAATCTTGGGGTCATCTTCAATGCTCTGGGCTCCAATGTGGTGGCCCTTCTGTTTCTCATATGCTTCTTTGTATTTGTACTAAAACATAAGAAATATATGTTTAAAAGCCCAGTTTTAAAACCACATGCATGCTGACAGTTAGACAACATGAAAACCCACAAGCAAATGGATAAGAATTTCATATTTTGAATATTTTGACATCTCTGAACAATTTTAAACTGTTTTATGCTGTCATAAACGTAACAGTAGTGTAATCATATATCTTCACTGCTGAAAACTTTTTCTGCAACAACTCTAACTACAATTTCAAAATGTGTTTTCAAAATGTGTTTTTCTTCTCTGAGACAACAAAGGGAAAGGTCTTGGAATGTAAGAAGCATGACTTATATGAGGAAGCAGTTACAAACTGTGGACCACCAGCTGCACTGTGGTTGTTCAGCAAGGTGAGACCAAGGGGGTTAGACAGAGAGCGCTTACGTCACTGGCAATGTCTCTCGAGGCCTTGGCACTCTTGATGGGAATAGCATCAGCTCTCAGATCATAGTCCTTCATCTTTGATTCATCCCATCCCTTGGTGTAAAGTTTCTAGGTGGAGGATAATACACAACAGAAAAAGAAAAGAGTTATAGAAAGTTAACAGGCCACTTCCAGTAAGGAAGGTGGTAAGATAGAAAAAGTATTTTAATTACTCCTAGACTAAAGGCTGACTTAACAATCAGGAAATCTCTTACTTGGCTTATATTGGCAGAATTGCTCTTGGCCAGCTTGATTTCTGGGGTGTCCGGCATCACGTGGATGGAGGTTTTGTCAGTATCCCAGGCTTCTGTATATAAATGCTATGGGGGAGGTGAGGTAAAACCCTTTGTTAAAGCCAGTACATTGCAGTTATTATAAAATTTAACTCATTTAACTGTAAAATAGCCTTTGAAAACTTATGTGGAGGTGAGGGAAGCAAAAGGGTATGGGGAGAGTAAATCATGGCAATATTTAAACAGACATATGATCGTTTCATAGCCAATGTAAAGCAACATCATGATCTCAATTATTGATTCTTTTCATCCAGTGACTCTCAAGCTTACTCACAGAACCTTCAAGGATGGAGCTTGGCTATAGAACTATGATATAGTAGAAATCCCTAGACTTCAGAATCAATCCCAAGGTCAAACCCAACTCCCCGATGTCCAAGCTGTGTGATCTTGAGAAAGGTACATAAAGCCTCACATGCCTCATTTTTTGGAGGGGGATAATCATATCTTTCTCATTAAGTATTTTTTTAAACTTTATACTTACCTCTTTTTTTTTAAGTTGGGGTGAAATTGGTGTATTACTTTATTGAGTATTTTTTCGAGATTAACTGTAACATATGTAAAGTGCTTGAGTCATAGTAGGCACTCAACAAATTTTATGTTCCCTATTGTTATTATCACTGCTGTTGATGAGTGTGGTACAGAATAGAGTTTCTGGAGTTTTAATACCCCAGACGTTGGAGTTTGCTATCTGAGAGTCAATTTCATATTCTGCACTGAGCCCTCATTCTCACTACCCAGATATTTGGAAGACAGTCAGGCAGGTGTGGGAGAATTCAGAAAAGTTCAATTCAATCTCAGCTGTGCATATTAAGGGCCTACCTGTTGGATAAAGAAATTAGCCGAGTATAAATAAACAGATTGCCAGCACTCTGGAGGGAAAAAGTGATCATCGATCTTGTACAATAAAAATGAAAGCAGCAATAACATCTCACTTTCCAAAGTGGGATTTCTACCACCTATGGTTTTGGAAGCAAGTAATTTGAGTTGTGCACTGGCACTGCTATGCACACTGTGTTTCCAAGACTTCTGAACAAAATGCAAAACGACTGTATATTTTTTTACAGGATGGATAAAGAGATGCTGATGCCTTGACTCTGCTCTGCCAAGCAGAATGTGCAGAGAAAAGTAATGCATTTGTGGATGTCTCTGGGTCACTGCTCAGAAGAGTGTATGCCTTACTGCAGAGAAATTGTCCTAGGCTGTACTTCCTCACCCACCCAGAGAATGAGGGGACACAGGGTTGGGAGACGCATGCAGGTCCAACTAGGATTCAAGCACATGCTCTGTTGAAGGCCTGCATGAGAATTAGGCCCATCACCTCTCCTTTCTCTGGAAATCCTCTAGGACATTTCTCACTTTATAAGCCCAGTCTGTGGAAGGTATGACACAGGCAACTGGCAAAAGCTGGAGACTCACCTTGCTCATGGTCAGGGCATTATTCTTTGCCAGGACAATCTCTGGGGTGTCTGTAATGCATGTGAACTTGAGCTGGTCTGCGGGCTGGCGGTACTTCCTGTCACTCAGGATTTCTCCTGCTCTCTTCACATTCTCGACCTCCACAGAACCAATGGGCACCCACCCAATGCCTCTCAGCCACTCAAGATCAGCCTTGTAAATAGCCTGAAAATGAAACAATGTCAAATATGTGCAGAAATTACCTCCACAGCCTGATGTCTAATCTTGATTTAGCATGGTGTATACAGATGGTGTATAATTCTGCATCTTGTGTAAATTTCAAGGAAGACACAGGACTGCCTTACTTTGGTGTAGAATGGCTAGTCCAGCACTTTGTCCCTGAAGGTAGTCAATGTTTGCTGTTTTAAAGACCTATGAAATCTCTAATAATATGTGACTTCATCAATGAAAAACCATTTTAAGGAAATTCCTGCCTGCCTCCTGATACAAAGTGTTTATTTTCTGATTTGATTGCCTATACCTCTTTGTATGGGAATAATTCTCTGTTAGAGTATAGTTTGTTCCTATCTCGTTGGGCAGGGGCCTTCACAGCCATTGTGCACCAAAAGAAAGGATGAACACTTCCACATGCTGAATCCACGTGTTTTCTCGGGACAACAAAAAGGGATCTTTTTTCAGATGATTCTATACTCATGTTTCTAAGCCAAAGAGTATATATATTTTTATTCTTACTTATCCTCAGTCCCTCTTCTTGTGTTGCAGTTCAAGTAAAAAAAAAAAAAAGATATTTTATCCTGCTTTCATGTTTCTTCTTTGAACTTAAATAAATTGGCTGAAGGAGAATTTTTCTCATAAGTAAGAGTAACAATTCTTTTTGTTTTTATGGCTTTTTGGGAAACTCTTTTTTACAATGCCACCACTTTTATCATTCTTCCAAAAGTGACTACTTGTCAGAGCCTGATCAAAAAACAAGGAGCTACTATACCAGTAAGGTAGTATTTGAGTCCCAAGGACAATCTACTGGCTGACAACAAAAATACTTAACGTATTTCTAAGGAGACACTGTTTTCAGCTTCTTAGAAAAATTGTCTTGATATATATAACTCATTCTTATATTTCCTTCCACAAGCTATAATAGATATTTTCTATAAGTTAAGTAGTCAGAAAAATGATAATGCAATAAATTCATTTGGAAAATCCGGTTGCATTAAATCAGGATTTCTTAACCTGGCATCAATGAACTTAGATAGAAAAAACATCTTTATTTTCATTAACCTCTAACTAAAACATAGCATTTCTTTTAGCTATAACTGTAAGCAACAGATTATGGTAGTATTAACACTACATGGAATTTTATCAGCAATAGAAGTCATAAATATTTTCATATTTTATTACAGTTGTTGCAGACATCTTGCATATTTATGTTCATCACTTCTTTGAAATTAAGCTAGTTTTACACCCACTGCTAGATCTTTTTATTTAATGTGTTAATAAAAAGCATATATATTACCTATAATTCAAAAAGACACATGCACCCCAATGTTCATTGCAGCACTATTTACAATAGCCAGGTCATGGAAGCAACCTAAATGCCCATCGACAAACGAATGGATAAAGAAGATGTGGTACATATATACAATGGAATATTACTCAGCCATAAAAAGGAACGAAATTGGGTCATTTGTTGAGATGTGGATGGATCTAGAGACTGTCATACAGAGTGAAGTTAAGTCAGAAAGAGAAAAATAAATATCGTATATTAATGCATATATGTGGAACCTAGAAAAATGGTACAGATGAACTGGTTTGCAGGGCAGAAACTGAGACACAGATGTAGAGAACAAACGTATGGACACCAATGGGAGAAAGTGGTGGGGGGTGGGGGTGTGTGTGATGAATTGGGCGATTGGGATTGACATGTACACACTGATGTGTATAAAATGGATGACTAATAAGAACCTGTTGTATAAAAAAAAAAATTAAACAAACAAAAGACCTAAAAATAGGAGTACCTATGACTCAGTAATTCCACTTCTGGGTATACATCCGAAAAAAACAAAAACACAAATTTGAAAAGATACAAGTACCCCAAAGTTCATATCAGTATTACTATAATTGCCAAGATATATAGAAGCAACCTAAGTGTCCATCGAGAGATGAATGGATAAAGAAGACGTTTATATATATACATAACGGGATACTACTCAGCCATAAAAAAGAATGAAATTTTGCCATTTGCAACAATTGGGATGGACTTGGAGGTATTATGCTAACTGAAATAAGACAGACAGGGAAAGACAAATACTGTATGATATTACTTACATGTGGAATCTAAAAAAACAATAAACTAGTGAATATAACAAAAAAGAAGGAGACTCCCAGATATAGAGAACTAGTGGTTACCAGTGGGGAGAGGGAAGGGGGGAGGGGAAAGATAGGAGGAGGGGATTAAGAGGTACAAATGATTATGTATAAAATTAGCTACAAGGGTATATTGTACAATGCAGGGAATAAAGCCAATATTTTATAATAACTATACGTGGAGTATAACCTTTAAAAATTGTGAATCACTATATCGTGCACCTGTGACATAATATTGTACATCAACTACACCTCAATAAAAAAGTATCACATATTTAGTTTAATTTTTTTCTCCTGATAATCTAATTTTATTTATTTTTAATTTATTTTTAATTTTTTATTATTTTTTTATTGAAGTATAGTTGATTTACAATATTGTGTTAGTTTCAGGTATACAGCAGTGATTCAGTTATATATATATATTCTTTTTCAGATTCTTTTCCATTATAGGTTATTATGATATGAATATAGTTCCCTGTGCTATACAGTAGGTCCTTGCTGTTTATCTATTTTATGTACAGTAGTGTGTATCTGTTAGTTCCAAACTCCTAATTTATCCCTCCCCTTGCTTAGTATAATATTTTGATAACCATATTTCGATGTAATCGGTTTCTTTTGAAACCTGTGTGTGTGTGTGTGTGTGTGTGTGTGTGTGTAATTTTATGCATCTCATGACGCTGTCCTGAGAAGTTATCCATAGGTTTCACCAGGCTGGCAAAAGATTCCACAGCACAAAAGTTAGAACCCCTTCTTGAAACCTTGCTAAAGAATATTAAACCCACTTACATCACTCTGAAGGTCATAGGCCTTCCGAGCCTGAATGACATCATTCTGATCAGGCAGACAGGTCCATTCATGAAGGGGTTTCTTATAGTCTACGTCGCTTACAAGGATCTGGGACTTCTTGGCCAGCACCACTCCCAGCATGTCCACTGGGCTATTGAACTTGGTCTTCCACTTCTCAAAGTCCTTCTTGTACTGCCGGTCACTCTGGATCTTGGCCATGTGGATGGACCACATCATCTTGGTGTCATCCTTAACATTTTGGGCCCCAATGTGGTGGCCAAGCTGTTTGCGGTAGCCTTCCTTGTACTTGTACTGAAAAAAGAATAGAGATATAAGTCTCATGATAAGGACAACTTATTTATATCACATTTCATAGTTTCATAGACACATTATTTCTTTTGATTTTCCCCACCACTAGTGTTAGGGAGAAAGTTTAATATTATCAACTCCATTTTATAAAATAGAAACCTGAAGCCTCCAGGAGTTAAGTGATTTGTTCAAGGTCACATCATAAGCAGGTAGCAGGGCTGAGACTAGAATGGAGAGCTTCTGACTCCTAATATTTTCCCCTTCCACTAAACTCTACTGCCTAGTTTACATTTGCTTAACAAGTAAAGATAAAACATCTTGTACGATTTAAAAGAGCATCTACTTAATTTAAAGACATGACTGTTTTTTCTAAAAATGTTTTGATATGATGAATATTTTAGAATATTTCCCTTGTAATCAGAATTTATGGTGAATTCCGTGGTCAAGGATACAGGCTACATTTAGAAAGTTTCACCAGGAAATACCTCCCTTATTTGCCGTCAATTTCATTGAACTTTCAACCATGAGAGAGTAATACCTTGGGTTAACACTCTATCTACTTTTAAAATTCAAGAATAATACTTTACGGTCCATTTTACCATGAGATGGTCACAGTGTGGGCTTCTCTAGGTTAACAGCCAGAAAAAGTTTTTATAATGGAAGGAATGAAGCATACGTCTAAGGTCTGGGACACTTCCAGAAGAAGGAAAGTCTGGATTTGGGTCTTAAGGAGCCCTGGTACAGAATGAGGGTACTGGACACCCTCAGGAGATGTTTCTCATGACACAGGAAGGACTAGAGAGGAGAGGAAAGTGAGTGCTGAGTAAAAGCTTTGCTTACTTCTCAACTTGTTCTTGTGTCCAGTTATGGGCATCTTGGTAGGAGAACTTCACTAAAGGTCAACAAAGGATTAAACAAAACTCTAAAATGTATGCATAATTAACATCTTCCCTTAATGCCAGAGTAAACGGATAGAAGTAGTAGGAAAGAGTTCACATTTATGCTGGCTGATTTACATGTGCTACCAACGTCTTTAACAACAATTTTTACAAACGTCTGGGTTATCAGCTGCTCAACTTCTGAGGCTCAAAAATATGAGCCCAGGGCTTCCCTGGTGGCGCAGTGGTTGAGAGTCTGCCTGCCGATGCAGGGGACACGGGTTTGTGCCCCGGTCCGGGAAGATCCCACATGCCGCAGAGCGGCTGGGCCCGTGAGCCATGGTCGCTGAGCCTGCGCGTCCGGAGCCTGTGCTCCGCAACGGGAGAGGCCACAATAGTGAGAGGCCCACGTACCGCAAAAAAACAAATAAAAAAAATAAAATAAAATAAAATATGAGCCCATTTTTAGTGTTCATAAGACACTTATTTTTAAAGAACATAACTCCATCTTTGACAGATTAGCAGGTATACTGGATGTAGTATCTTTTGTTTTCTTTGTTTTCACTTGCCATTTTGTACATGGGGGAGTCGTTAAAGGAAATTGAGACTTGCGGGCTAAATTTCTGGCAAGAAAAGCTGTAAAAGCTGCCATTTGTTAACATCTTTGAGTAAGAAATGCCTCTTCCAAAAACATCAACTTACATCACTAGCAATATTTCTTGATGCCTTGGCTGCTTGGATTGGAATGGCATCCACGCGCAAGTCATAGCCTTCCTTCTTTGACTCTTCCAAAGCAAGTTTATAAAGTTTCTGCAGAAAAAAAGAATTGATCAATCATTACTCCTTTCATAAAAAATGAAACTATTTATTACTAAGCTTTCTCTGTCCTCATTTAAACTACACAGAATTAAGTATCAGTATGAGTTTGTAGAAAACTTTCATAGGTGCTCAAGGATTTTAAGGCACATGGTTTAAACTTTGATGTTTTATTGATTAGTAAATCTAAAAAGTTTTTTGGGGAAATCAGCGTCAGGTTGCTAAAATTTTGTTTTGCCAAGCAAGCAAAACTGTAAAAAACAAAAACAAAAACCCAGCTATTTAGTGTCATGATCTTAATATAAAAGGAAGGCCATTTTTATGCCAAAGAAGGAGAAGGAATAAATACAGTATTTTTAAATTGAATATATTTGGATTTGTGAACAACTCAATGCGTTGTCCTTGTTTTCTCCCATTTTACCATGGATTATCATCACAGACCTTGATTGATCTGTGTAGACTAGGGTTTCAGAATCCTCACTCTGATGAAAATGTTGGTCCTGAAGGAGATGGCTAGGAAAATGCTTGCAAATAACATTAAATGGTAACCAGAACACAATGAAGTGGCAAAAGAATACACAGTACGGTAACTCACTGTTTTAACCTAGTGACTGCCTGCTAAATAGTTGTTGAATAAAATAATGACTTGATAAGCACACTGACCTGTAGTGGAAGGCTTAAAGAGTATATTCCCTATTGGGATACTCCCCCAAATCATTTCATTCTCTGGTATCATTTTCATAAAAGGCTAGTCTACTTTGTGGACCTACCACATAGACCAAAATTGAATCAAGGGAAAACTATCTCTTGAATCAAGGGAGAACTATCTCTTTTATTGACAATGTTGTTCTGGAGAATGCACAATAAATTAGTCAAAAGGTTTCACTAAGGATATTATTACAATAGTTCATTTCTGCCTTTCTCTTCATGATATGATCAGTAGTTTACTCACATCACTGTAGTTTATTCGGTTGAGTTTGGCTAGCATGATTTCTGGTGTATCAGGCATGACATGGATTGTTTTCTTGTCATTGTCCCAGGCTTCAGTATATAAGTGCTATGAAAAAAAAAATGAGAAAAATTATTTTGGAGTTCACAGACAGTTTTTCTTTTGATTATGTGCCAGTCACCTCTCTTCTGTACAAAGTAGAAATAACTAAAGTTGCATAAATTCCTACCTTTCATGTAGATAAATTACTATTTCCAAGAGTATTTAGCTCACTTTTTCATTGACTCAGAGTTTTTACTGTTTCTTATTAAAATTTTTTAACAGTTCTGAAAAGTATAATTGAGTTGCAGAATTTAATATCTATAATTGTGAAATAATTACAGCACATGGTATTTTTAACATCAGTTTACTATTCTGAAGTATTACTAAGTAACTATGGTGTTATAATGGGAAAATCATTTTAAAAGGTATTGTAAATCCTACAGGAATCTTTAAAATGTAGTAACATGTCAGAATTTTTACTTCATTCTATGGTAAATTCCTATACCCGATGGTGAGGAGTGAAGACTCACCTTACTCATGTTTATAGCGTTGTTCTTGGCCAGCACCTGCTCCAGGGAGTCAGTTATGCTGGTAAATTTCAGTGTGTCTGGACGCTGGCGGTAGATGTTATCACTCAGTATCTCTCCGGCCCTCTTGGCTTTAACTATTTCCACGGAGCCAATTGGAACCCAGCCAATGCCTTTCATCCATTCAAGGTCTGACTTATACAAATTCTTCAAATCAACCAACAAGAAACACTTTTATTAATTAATTGTTCAGATTCACAGTCACAAAATGGATCATATTAGAGAAACACAAAAGCACTGATGAACAGGTAAAGCTGCCATCACAATCACTCATTCAGAAGCATTATTGAATCCTGAGTACATTTTTTTCCTAAGCATTTTTTGGCACAGAGGATTGTACTAGGAATGATGAAAGATCTTTTTTGAAAAGTAAAAACACAGTCCTGCCCTTGAGGGTATTACAAGACTTTTTACACAAGAGCAGAGTTTCTTTAGCTTTGGAAAATGTGTTCTAATAGCTCCCCAAAAGACTGCATACTTAGACCAATGCTGTGTAAGTGTTGCAGTCACAAAAACTTTTGCCTTTTTTTTTTTAAAGGGAGAAGAGGTGAAATTCAACTATAGTTGTGAGTTTCAACACATAGTAATGTTAAGTTTTACAAATCACGCTCTTGATTTGCATTTTTAATTGAGATATAATTGACATATACTAGTTTCAGGTGTACAATATCATGATTCAGTATGTGTGTATATTGTGAAATGGTCACCATACCCACACTTTTTTTTTCTTATGATGGGAGATTTTTAAAAAACTCTTGCCTTTATTTTCATCTTCAAAATCACAAAATATAAAGTGTGTAATGCGGTGTTCTAGAGATAATAATATTAGATACATCCTAATTATTTTATTTTACTCTCAATAGGGCATGCTAACTGTATTATTATTATTGCACTAGTATTTATTATTTTTAACACTAGTATGCAGAAGCAGCATTGGGGGTACTCACATCACTCTGGAGGTCATAAGCTTTCCGAGCATGGATGACATCATTCTGGTCGGGCAGGCAGGTCCACTCATGCAGAGGATGTTTATAGTCCACATCACTGACCAAGGTCTGACATTTCTTGGCCAAAACAATACCAAGCGTGTCCACTGGGCTGCTGAACCTGGTCTTATATTTTTCAAACTCTTTCTTGTACTCACGGTCACTCTGCATTTTGGCAACGTGGAGGGACCACATCATCTTGGGGTCATCATGTATCATCCGGGCACCAATATGGTGACCCAACTGCTTACGGTAAGTTTCTTTGTATTTGTACTGAAAGAAAAGAACCCAGTAAATGAGGAGGAAGTGGCAAGGGCTGGTCCCAGTTGCTCTCTCTGTGGTGATGCTTTTCTATGAAATCCTCAAGACATCAGGGGAATTTCATCAAACATGGTGCTGTGATGCTACACACTGGGGCATGCTTTCACCCAAAAAAGAAGATACGGTGCTCATTTCCACACCTCTATAGAGAATAACTCCACATTGATTCCTTTATATTATGCTAGAAAATTAGGTGTTTTAATCACAAAAAAAGTGATTAAAAAGTGAACACTGGGCTTCCCTAGTGGCGCAGTGGTTGAGAGTCTGCCTGCTGATGCAGGGGACACAGGTTCGTGCCCTGGTCCGGGAGGATCCCACACGCCGCGGAGTGGCTGGCCACTGGGCCTGCGCGTCCAGAGCCTGTGCTCCGCGGCGGGAGAGTCCGCGACAGTGAGAGGCCCGCGTACCACAAAAAAAAACCCAAAACCAAAAACAAAAACGAAAACAAAGAGTGAACACTGAATGAACTCAATTACAGTGACAAGCAGTTTCTCAGAAGTTGGTCATGTGAGTGAACCCAAGTGAGAACATATTGGAGGGAGTTGTTTACATGGCTCATTAATTTTCTTTTTTTTAAGGCATTCTGAGAAATAATTTGTCCTCTGCACAAATAAACTGGAAGGAGTAGTTTTAAAATGGATAATTTTTGTTGATAATGAGCATAGCGTTTCAGTTTTGCAAGACGAAAAAGTTCTGGATGCCTGTTGTACAATAGCGTAAATATACTTAATTCTACTAGACTATATACTGAAAATGGTAAAGATAGTGAATTTTGTTATGTATTTTTATTATGATTTAAAAGAAAAACCTAACAAAATGGACAATTTTGCTACTCTTAATATTTACTCTTAATATTTAAGTTGTCCAGGAACCTGATGTATTAATTTTTAGGGTAAAGGAATGTTGATTTTTGTGGGCCCCATAGCAGAGACGTTTAACTTTTTTGCTATCCTATGTCCTTCCTCAAGTCATGGGGAACTCAGTTAAGCCTGCTTCTTTATTGGCATCTTTGCCTTGAGTGTAGCCTGAGGAGAGCTCATGAGGTTTCATAAGTAGCTCAACATACGTCCATTTAACTTTGACCAAGGCACTCAGTCTTACTAAGCAAAGACCAAAAGATGAGCAACAAAGAAACTATATCCCAGTGTGTCTCTATGAAACTTGTAATCTTGGGCAGGTTACCTACTGTCTCAAAGCCTCAATTTATCTGCCTGTGCAATGAAGGCAGTTAAGATGGATGATGACTACAGAGACTTCCAGCTGTGTCCCAAGAGTGTGATTCCCTATGCAGGTGGCTGGCCTGTTGGTAACAAACGTAAGGATGTGATCAACTCTTACATCACTGGCAATATCCCGGGAGGCCTTGGCAGCCACGATGGGAATGGCGTCACTTCTTAAGTCATAGCCTTCTTTCTTGGCTTCTTCCATGGCCTGGCGATAGAGGTTCTGAAGGAAGAAGTAGTAGCTTTTAGATACAGTGCTCACTTTCACCCTAAAAATGTATTTCTGTCAAAGGAAGACTACTTTTGGATGCAGAACAACACTAGTATGTTTAGTCTTAAATAAATTAAAAAAAAATCTCTTTCTTCCTTTTACTTCCTACATATACAAGCTATTTATTTAACTTGAAATTTTACTTTCAGCAGGTCTAACACAACTTTTCCTTGGATAAATCCTTCTAGATTTTACACATTAAGTCATTAACTCTGAAATGTGCTTGGATGGCTCAGCACTTATTCTTTTCATGAAATAACCAAGAAATGACTTTATTTAACTGCAAATTTGAATTAGGACCAATTTTACTAGCAGAGAATATGATTATATAACAACAACACTACCACCATGAGCATGTACCTGTATTCAAACAGTGCTAAACGGAGGATAATCCATTGTTTCTGAACATCTTTGTTAATATTGATTTGCTCTCTATTCATTTTGTCGATTGCCAGAAATTGCTAGCAGACAGAGGGATAGCAGATACCAGATATTTATGAGACAAAAGGACAAAATTGATGAAATTATAATAATTTCTTTATGAATTGGGACATACCCACTGTTCAGTTTCTGTGGCAGGACAGATGCACACAGAAGGTGGAACACAGGTATTCCATGGGAACACAGCTTGAAAACCATGGCATTAAACAAATCATCTATACCAGTAGTATTCAGTCTTTTTTGCTTGTGAACCATTACAAGAATTTAGTGCTTTGTTATTAATAATTTTTAAATGACTTTACAGTCTGAGAAGGATGTCATTAAATGTTTTTAATGTAGATTATTAACGTGTGACAATTCACATTTTTTTCATGTTGAGATTTTTACAAGGTAAGGCTAAAGTAAATAAGAATAAATTTAATGTATTTGAGATAAAGTCCCAAGGGCATTTGTTCTTCTTAAAAATTTCTAGGGACTTCCCTGGTGGTTCAGTGGTTAAGAATCCACCTGCCGATGCAGGGGACATGGGTTTGAGCCCTGGTCCAGGAAGATCCCACATGCCGCGGAGCAAATAAGCCCTGTGCGCCACAACTACTGAGCCTACGCTCTAGAGCCTGTGAGCCACAACTACTGAGTCCATGTGCCACAACTACGGAAGCCCTCATGCCTAGAGCTTGTGCTCTGCAACAAGAGAAGCCACTGCAATGAGAAGCCCTCACGCTGCAACAAAGAATAGCCCTTGCTCACTGCAACTAGAGAAAGCCTGTGCACAGCAATGAAGACCCAATGCAGCCACAAATAAATAAATTAATTAAAAAAAATGTCCAGGAAGATCCCACATGCCGCGGAGCAAATAAGCCCTGTGCGCCACAACTACTGAGCCTACGCTCTAGAGCCTGTGAGCCACAACTACTGAGTCCATGTGCCACAACTACGGAAGCCCTCATGCCTAGAGCTTGTGCTCTGCAACAAGAGAAGCCACTGCAATGAGAAGCCCTCACGCTGCAACAAAGAATAGCCCTTGCTCACTGCAACTAGAGAAAGCCTGTGCACAGCAATGAAGACCCAATGCAGCCACAAATAAATTAATTAATTAAAAAAATTTTTCTAGAAATATTCATTTTGTAACTAGAGTCAAATACTCTTATACTTTATACTTTTCCTTTGAAGAATAAATTCTCAAGTTTATCCTTATGTATAAGTGGGAAAAAATGTGCTTGAATCATCTTCCAGCTTCAGGCCAAACAAAATTTTTTCATTCTTTCAACATTAGAAAAAGATGCAGGGCTTCAAAGAAAACAATTTTATTATCATCAAGGCTACGTTTTAAAGAATGTTTGGTACGTTATTTATCCAAGAGAACTAGAATAGGTAGATGAGAGTTTAAGAGAAAAAAAATGAGATATAGTTACTTTGTTTTGTTAAACTTTACTGAGCTAAGTATGGAATGAAGGTACCATTGGTAACGGGTTGAGAAGAAATTCAGGTGGGCTGTTTTGAAATCTAATCTTCAGGAGACAGTCTTTAGGGAATTAACATAATCATGCAATTTTAAAGAAATAAATCCAGATGAAAATTTTAGAAATTAAAAAAATAGCCCAATTTCCTCTCAGCAGTCTGAAAAGAAAATACCCTACCTCATCTGACCTAATTTTAACAAAAGGGAGAGGCTTAAAAGCATTATCCCTTTGGGATAGAAACTAACTTCATCTGCCTAGGGTGAGGCAGAATGTCTGGGAAAAGATAGTCCAACAGAGAAGCCCTGTGGCCAAGAGAAAAATCGTTCATTCAAAAATGACTGAAGCCAAGGTCAATCAAATCCTCGTGATCAGGCTTGTCCTTGGGTCTGTTTTATAACGCTAGACAAAAGGAAATCGTCTCCTCTTCATTTCACTTGTCATGCCTCTTCTTTAGGGCTACATTATGATAGGCAAAAGTAATTAATGGGTAAAATAATAATATGGTCAAGTCTTGAAAATGAGTATTTAAAATTTCCAATATTCTCAAACTAAAGGGAAGTCTGCCTTTTTTTTGTTTAATGAAGACACAAAACAACATGTAAGAAATCAATATTCATCTTGAATGAACCAGATAATTCTTGACTTTGGCAAGAACAATTGGGCAAGAAGCTTTTTCTGCGGCAGTATTTCTATTCTGCAAAGATTTGTGATGACAAGTTTAGTGGGGCTGGAGATAGTAAGTAAAAAAAAATGTTTTTTTAATTGTCCTCAGGCAATTTTGAGATGGATGAATTTAAGAATTCTTATTTCAGTTCTTATAAATAAACTGAAGTCATTTTGAGCATATTAAATAAATCTAATCTTCACAGTGACTTGAGTGTAAAGGGAAGAAATTAAAGTTTATTAAGCAGCTACTGTATGCCAGGCTCTACACTGGGCATATTATATATACTACCCCATTTAGCCACCACAAAAATTCTTTGATAGACATTTTAATCTCATTTTACAGATGAGGTAACTAAAGAAAAACTCATAGAACAAATTTTGAAGTAAATACTAATCTGATAAATAGCAATAATTATTTTTTAATTAAAATTACAATATGATTCTATCATTAATAGTTGACTTTGAGAGTTTCCCCCCCACTCCTGACATGGAGATATTTTTGTATTTATCCATTTCCCTATGTATTTTTTTAATTGAAGTATAGCTGATTTACAATGTTATGTTAATTTTTTCTGTAACTATTCTTGAATATAATGATACATATATTCAGGGTAGGTTATGGCAAAAATAAATAAATAATTGGTCAACATGAGAATTAAATCCATAATTCTGACCTTTCTACTACATCAGCAAAATAACGTGGCCAGGTCAAAACAAATGGTCTTACCTCACTATAATTTATTTTATTTTGTCTCGCCAACATAATTTCAGGTGTATCAGGCATCACGTGGATTTGGGTCTTGTCTTTGTCCCAGGCTTCTGTGTATAAGCGCTGTGAAGGATAAAAAGGTTAATGAATTAGAACAACAATGTTTGCTGTAAACAGAGGTTTCCAACTTAGAGATCATGACAAAGTTGAAAGCCAGCCTTCTGACTATCTGGGCTGTCTGCTGTATATTAACATTCTTCAATCTCTTTGATGTTACAAGATATTATTGTCACTAAATATAAGTGTAGACTAAGATATGAAAAGAAAATGTGTGTGTGTTTCATTACAAGATCACCTCCACTCCAATTAAATTAAAAGCAAGTATTTTCCAAGCATGTATACATGTCCATATGTACTGAGGCTGTATCAACAAATTCTTCCCATGATTTTGTCTGTTTGTCTGTTTATTAACTGCAAATTTACCTGGATATGCCATCTCTAGATTTCTTTTTGATAAAGGTTATGAAGATTTGCACCTGACTTGTTTGTTCTATACTTACTTAGATAAGTACCCAACGAGAAAGGAACCTTGATACCAAACATGTATAACTGTTATAGACTTAAAACAATTTAAACACCAAACAGCTGTCCTACTCCTAACTCTATTTCACAAGAGATGTCAAAGCAGAAATTCCCACATATACTTGGGGAATCCTAATACAGAACTCAATCAAATCACCATACACAGGATGGCAACTAGATAAAACAAACAAAAGGACTAACTTAATTAGTAATAGATATTCTCAAGGACATACAGCCCTGTTTTATGTTCCCCCACATTGGGGGCTCACCTTGTTCATGTTGATGGCATTGTTCTTGGCCAGCACCTGTTCCAGAGAATCAGCCACACTGGTAAACTTCAGCTTGTCTGGACTCTGGCGGTAGATGTTGTCACTCAGTATCTCTGCAGCTCTCTTGCACTTGACCACATCCACAGACCCAATGGGGACCCAGCCAATGCCTCTCATCCACTGGAGATCTGATTTATAAATGTTCTGGTGAGATCAAACACAAAAGCAAGGATTACTGAAGCTGTTAGGACTCTTGATTTCAAAAATGAATGAAAAGGACTGGAAAAAGTGGATAGGCAAACTTCATGTCTATGTCTTTTAAAATATGAAGCCCAATTGGATATAGTTCATGGTATTATGTTCTCTCTAAAAGAAAAGTAAGGCACAGTAAATTAAAGGTGGAGAGGAAAAAACGTTATTTTTTTTCTGAGGGCTTTACCTAATCCTAGGCCATTATCTGCATATTACTATGTATTATCATCATAAGCATGGTCAACAGTGGTGTTTAATGGGTCTCAGTACTCACGTCGCTCTGGAGGTCATAGGCCTGCCGAGCGTGTATGACGTCATTCTGGTCGGGCAGGCAGGTCCACTGGTGCAGGTAGTTCTTGTAGTCCGCGTCACTGACCAAGGTCTGGCACTTCTTGGCCTGCACCACCCCCAGCATGTCCACTGGGCTGCTGAACTTGGTCTTCCACTTCTCAAAGTCCTTCTTGTACTCCCTGTCACTCTGGATCTTGGCCACATGCATGGACCACATCATCTTGGGGTCATCTTTGATGTCGCGGGCTCCAATGTGGTGGCCAAGCTGCTTGCGGTAACCATCTTTGTATTTATACTGAAATAACAGTAGTCATTTTAAAAATAAAAATTAATGAAAAGGGCTAAAAGTCTTATTAATATAAAACTTCATTACTTTAAAATTGGTAATTCTTGCAGAGAAATAAATCATCTGAATATCAACTTATCTCCTCATCCTAAACTCTGATGAGACTTCACAGCAGTACTCTAATGGGGAGCAGGCCAAACTTCATAGTTCTATGCTTTGCAGACACTAAGTCTCTGGAAATAAAGGCAGCAGCACTTTTCAGAAAATCAGTTGGAGTTGTAAAACTGCCGTTTTTTAAATCTTTTTGGGGCCAGTGAAATCATTAACCCAGAAGTTTTACACATGATTTTTAGAACAACTCCTGAGTTCAGAGGAAACTTTTCACTCCCCTGCCCATCCCGCCTCTCCCAAATCTGGCTCTGCTAACTTTCACAGGACTCCTGAAATAGACTGGCTTGCGTTTCCATCCTGTATACCGGCTCTACTGGACACCAAATTTGGGTGAGGTCTGTTGGGATTCCGTGAGGAGAAAAAACGGATTATACAACTACAAGAAAGTGTTTTGTTGTTGGCGATGGTAAGAGCTGACTCTGGATTAGCTTCTCTCCACTTCAGGCAACAAAATTACACAAATCCTAGCATATATTTACTGAAGTCTGAATTCTCTACCAAAGGAACTTCTTTCGGAGACAGTGGAAAGAGAAATCAGGCTATTTTGTTGGTTTTGGTTGTTATAAAACTTTTTTTTTCTTTTTTCATTTAAAAAGAACTCAAAGGAAGCACTTAAGGCAATTTTTCAAAGAAAGGGTTGGCAAGAATCCAGAGCAGGTTTGGGGAAGGGTGAATTTTCCTGAACCTGGCTGTACCAGATCTTTTTCTTATGCTGAACCAATACACGTACCCAAGCTTTTTCCCCAACTCTTCTGTCATTTTCTTATTTCTATGTGCTCAAAATATGCAGATGAATGCCTTATAGTTACAGATATAAACAAATGTAGATTCAAATTCCATTTTTTAACTGAAGTTTAGGATACCCCCTCTGCATATGGGACCTGAATATTAAAATCTTTTGGAGTTAAATTATTAAAGCTCTTTTGAAATGAAAAACATTTCATTTAAAGCACAGTAAATGTGCTTTAACTGGCACCAGGATGTATCTTGCTGTTGTAATACTGATTCTGCTCCACCCCCATCCAGCCACGTACATATGTGGAGTGTTGGTACTCACATCACTGATGATGTCCCTGGAGGCCTTGGCTGCCACGATCGGGATGGCATCGCTTCGCAAGTCATAGCCTTTCTTCTTTGCTTCTTCATTGGCGAGTTTATACAGAGCCTATAGAAGCAAAGTCAGACTTAAAGCAAAGTTTTGATAGCAACAATTTGGAGTCTAACAGGTGACATATCACAAAATTTTAAAAAGGATAGGCTCCAGAAACAATCTAACTTTCTAGCAATATTGGGAAGTAAATAAATTATATTTTACCGAAAAAAACTATGTAGCATTAGAAACAAATGAAATATATCAATGAGCATTAACATAGATTGATAGAGTAATCTATTATTTATATCATTATAGATTAATATATATAATATGTAGATTATATGATACATTATGCATATCAATATAATATAATGTTAATGTTAATATAATCTATGTTAATGTTAATGTAATATAGATTGATAGGCAAAGCATCAATCTATATGTATTTCTAAATGAAAAAATTGCAGAACAATGTGTTTAATATTATTCATTTGTATATAAAATATATATTTATATACTTTTACCTAGTTCTTTATCACTTAAACATTTTTGAAAATCATGTAATATCTTATGAGGTTTAAAAAAACAAATGAGAAAAAAATTAAAGTACAATTTAAAACATAGTTAACTTGACTATAATCACAACTTTATGATTCTAATTTTTGGCTGGATCATATTAGTAAAACATTCAACTATAAAACTGCATTTTACTTAAAAAAAATAGTAATCAGTATTGTTAATGGAGAGCACTTTTTCCCCATGCCTGAGGTTCTCTTTCTATAAAAGGAGCTCGATTATTTCATCTCTGCCCCTTTACTCTCTTTACCCTGGAGAGGTGCAGTGATTTCCTGATGTATCTAATTGGTAGGGATGGGATAGCAGGGCATGCCCAGCTCAGCTCTGACCTCCTCCCTCTAGGAACATGCCCAGTGCCCTCCTCTGCTTCTCTGTGCGAAGCAGGACTCTCCCCTGAGGGAGGTAGAGCTGACTGTCCTGCTCCAGTGTGGCCTGTGCCTGGATGGGGAACCTAATTCTGGGGTTCACTTAGCAGGTTTGTTTGGCTCTTATACAAATGTGTCCTTGAACCTAACTTTAGTAGTAAGAGATGTGAGATTTTGACTTCTAGTTCCACTCCTTTGTTTTACTTCTCAATTTTATTCAGGATCCAGGTGGGAAAGAGGTGCATATTATTAGAGGTCCCCTTGGTAGGGTTGCCAGATTTAGCAAATAAAAAGATAGCATGCCCAGCTGAACTTGAATTTCAGATAAATAACAAACAATGGTTTCATATAAATAATGAGCTAGTATTATATCTGGTTATCCTACGCCTTGGAAATGCCAAAAATACTCCTCAGTTCCACTGACCCACACTGGTAAAGACCACAAATGGAAAAGATAATGTGACTTCAGTTTGCCCCTGGAATCCTATAGCGTATGATATTCAACCCACAGATGAAAGGTTGGATGGGCTGAGTGTTCCTATCGCAGAGTTGCACGTACCATGATAGCTGAGGTCCGAGAATATCCACAAAAGTGTAGAAAACTAACAATAACAACAACAAAACAAGCGTGGTCCCCCAGGATTTTGCCCCTACCTCACTGTAGTTGAGCTTGTTCTGCCTCGCCAACGTGATCTCCGGGGTATCAGGCATTATATGAATTTGAGTCTTGTCTTTGTCCCAGGCCTCTGTGTATAAGTGCTATCAAAGAATATGTTGATAGAAAACCATTTGAAAAAAAAAAAAGAAAACCATTTGAAATAGGAATTACAAAAAGCCAATTAAAGCAGGAATGTTACTGATCTAATTAGGAAAATAAACCACACTAGGATTTAAGGTATTCAGCTGGAGGTTTGTCTTAATGATAGTTATCAGGGTTACAACTGGGGATAATAGAAAGTACTTAGAGGATTTCAAGTACATCATTTAGGAGATAAACGTGACCCCACACCTGCATGGATAATTTTAACTCTACTAGTCACTAAAGTCTAAAAACCTCTTTTGACATCTTGAAGAAGCTTGAGGCAGCTGGGGCTCACCTTGCTCATGTTGATGGCATTGTTCTTGGCCAGCACCTGTTCCAGAGAATCAGCCACACTGGTAAACTTCAGCTTGTCTGGACTCTGGCGGTAGATGTTGTCACTCAGTATCTCTGCAGCTCTCTTGCATTTGACCACATCCACAGACCCAATGGGGACCCAGCCAATGCCCCTCAGCCACTGGAGATCAGACTTGTAAACATTCTGTGAGGAGGAAAAAGGCAGGAACTCTTCAGTAAGACTGAAAGATTTAGGGTCAAGGTGCAAATAGAATTGATAGTAAAGTACAATTCTGGTTGTTGCTCTTGTTGGTTTCATAGAAAACTGGCTCCCTGTGTTAGGCAGACTAACAGAGGAAGTATGTTCAAAAACGACCCAAAAATGTAACCAAAAAATGATAGAATATTTCAGGTTGTTAGGACAGGAGGAATCCAAATGAATATCTTCTGTCAGCCAGTTCAGTGGATGTTCACTGCTCGTGTGCACAGGAAAAGAATGCCAGCCCAAAGTGAGAGAAACCACACATATGTCGACCTACAGGCTGTCAGTAAATAAATATTAGGTCCAGTCAAATGAAACACTCTGCAGCCATTAAAAGCCACATTTTAAAGAATATCAGTGATTGGTAGAAATGTCATTAATGTAACAATAACGAAAAAATAGCACATAAAACAATCTGTATATAAATTACATGAGCAGGAGTGGGCTTTTTCAGTGGTTGGATTACGTTGGATTCTTACTGCTTTCTGTGTATTTTTTCTTATATTTCAAAATATCTGTAAAGCTCTTGGTTTCACAACAAAAAAGAGAAGTTAAAATATAATAATGACATAGAACCTCTGAAGCCCTGAGGCAGACCTTTGACTACTTCAACACTGTCCAAGATTCAGGACAATAAATGACCATCTTATTGGCCCAGAACCCGTCTCTTCCCCACCAAATCCTCAGGCTGCGAAGCACAGACTCCTTTCCAGAATTGTCTTTCCATATCTTTATTTAACACTTTAAGTCATTTTTTCTGCTAAAGACTTTTGTGTACTTATTAGGCATTCATAACTACTTCACAACGGTGGCATCGGACCTTTGCCCAGGTCATTTGAAGGATTTTACCTGTAACGGCAGTTAAGTAGAGCATACAGACAGCTATTTTACTGTCTAGACTAAAAGCCTATTGGAACTGCCTTATGCTGACTAGTTATTGCCCCTTAAATAACAACAGCAAGAATGAAAACAATAACATTTTACACCTCTGGAGTGCTTCTTAACTTTCGAATGCTTCCCATATTATTAAGACTGTGTCACCGTGAGAAGGAGGTGATCTCAAAAAGGCACTTGACAAATAGACAGAGGCAAGCAGTCTGTCAATGCTGTCATTCTATGGGTGACATTAACCGTTTTTAACTACCTTTCAGATGCAGGCAAAGCCTTTCTTTGCAAAACACAGGGTTCTGCATGTTGTGGAAAGCTACAGAACAAATGTGGGAGTTTCCACAGGTAGGCTGTACAATTTCTAGGAACAGCCATTTAATGTATAATTATGGTTAATTCATGTTATTCTCCAAAGTCCTCTAATGCTTAATAATTCCTTTAAACGTCTATAAAATATATGCTGCAGGAAATGTGCTTGTCACACCCAGATTTGAGATGCTGCCTCTGTTTCTAATAGGTACCGGTTCTGTCATTACCACATGACCTCTCCACAAAGAGAGCTGTGCTGAGAGGACAAAGTGTCAATGAAATGACCCAACAGCTTCCAGACACAGTGACTTCTTTTAATTCATAAGAGTAACAATTAGTGTTGTAACAGTATTCTGCTAATGATAACCTCATTTGTTTTGCAAGGAAGCTAAAAACAAATTTATGAGTAATTTTTAAAAATAAAAATGTGTTATTTCTTTCCCCCTTAAAAGAATAAAATAAAACGTCTTCCTGTGTTGGACCCTGAATTCTAACACTGCTTAATTCCAGTCTTATTTTTATAAGGCTAGGTCCAGTTGGTAAACTTCACTTCCTTATAAAGCCTAGTAATGTATCCACAATAAAGCAATAAAACCATACTCTGATTCAAATCTCATTCAATGAACAAGAAATCCTAGTTTGAGTAGGCCTGTGGGTTGTTTACAAAGGATAACGTTCATATGCTTCAAGTTATTTCCGCACACAGCCCTGTTACGGACGCGGTACTCACGTCGCTCTGGAGGTCATAGGCCTGCCGAGCGTGCATGACGTCATTTTGGTCAGGCAGGCAGGTCCACTGGTGCAGGTAGTTCTTGTAGTCTATGTCACTGACCAAGGCCTGGCACTTCTTGGCCTGCACCACCCCCAGCATGTCCACTGGGCTGCTGAACTTGGTCTTCCACTTCTCAAAGTCCTTCTTGTACTCCCTGTCACTCTGGATCTTGGCCACATGCATGGACCACATCATCTTCGGGTCATCTTTCACGTCCCGGGCTCCAATGTGATGGCCAAGCTGCTTGCGGTAACCATCTTTGTATTTGTACTGAGATGAAAATGCACAAATTAGATTTTTATTTTAAGCCCGTAGAGGTCACAAGCCTGTACAAAATCATCTTGCTTATATCACTGTTGTACGTTGACTTTTGCTAATAAGCACTAACTCAAGGAAATATCCTACCTTTCCCCTAGAAGCTTATAGAGGTAATAAAATAGAAGGAATTCATATAATTGTAGTGTATACCCCAAATCACCTATGGCCTGGTAACAAGGAATAGTTCTGGGGGCAGCAAATGCACACAGCGGAGAGGTCATGTGGACCAAGGGACTTGGAGAAATGGGTTAGGCACTAAAAGTACATCAGAAAAGAGATGCACTTGGTGACAAGATGTGTTTAATAAGTAGTAAAATGCGTGTCTGGCTCCTTTGAGGATGAAGTCAAGGTCAAGGACTACTTGCAGTAGCAACAGAAGAGAATTTCCTGTTTCATACTGGATTCAGGCATTCAGTGGTGGTGGCAAATTTTGGCATCATTTTGGAAACTGGTTATACTAGGGAAGCTGACCTAGCAGCCAAGTTGCTTAGAGCATGCTCCTAATGAAGTCACGGGTTCTCATCTCTCATGGACCAACAGTGTTGTTATTATTCCATGTCCAAAGACGTTGTCCTGGAATCTGAGCCAATTATCCAAAATACATGCTTCTAGTCTCAAAGATAACTGAGTGAGAAAGTATAAACGAGTCAGCAGAGGCAATATAGTACAGTGGGAAGGAATGAGGTTGATTGGAGTTTCAACTCCATCACCTACTAAGAGTTTGATTTTAGACAAGTTGCTTAAGCAACCCATAAAACAGGGATAATCACAATCTTACATCCTAGGGTAATTATGAAAAATAAGTGACATAATGCATGTAACATTCTTAGCACAGATTTCTCAACACTTCTTGGTTATTATTATTTTGTTATATATTATTACTGGTATAAATCCATTTGTAGGAAAGGTACAACATACGTAAACTAAAGTGAGTCACTAATATGATCTTCCAAAATAAAGGGCAGCGTATTACCATATTCCCAAATAGTGGGTCTTGATTTTTAGAGCAGTGGTCTGTTCCTCAAGAATTCCCTGAGGTACCAGGAAGGGAAGATGGTTTTATTCTGGGAGTCACAAGCCACAAGCCAGGAGCTAGTGTTAAGGGTGCAAGTTTGGGCTAGTCTGGCACTGATCAACTGCCTTCTTTACATGATTTTACAAGGGCGAATTGTAATGGCAAGTGTCATATGCATTATTTGAATATTGTATATTAAAATGCTATATAAAGCTAGGTCCTGATTCTCACTGGGAGAACTTCAGTTTATGAGTCACACTTTCTATAAGCACTGTGACAATTTTTATATAAGCATCTCCAAGCCTGCAGCTACACTCTAACAAATTCCACATGAATGGATCTTTCTCTGTTCTTGGTGGATCCGCTTTCACTGAAGATACTGTGACTTAGTGGTTATAAAACTTTTTTGTAAACATCAAATTTTTCATTTCCCTCAAAACCAGGTTTTTGAAAAACCCTACACAAATACATCAGGATGTATTTCCAAAGGGACAGGAAAATTCTTTTAGAAGATTTAGTTCAGTGAAAATGTCACTTCAGACTGACCACATACTAGGAGCAAAACTGACAACTCACATCACTGATGATGTCCCTGGAGGCCTTGGCTGCCACAATCGGTATGGCATCACTTCGCAAGTCGTAGCCTTTCTTCTTTGCTTCTTCGTTGGCGAGTTTATACAGACTCTAAATTGGGGCAAAAAACAAAATCAGTTACATGTTGACGTTCATATCCAAAAACGACAGACGACTAAAATAATTCACCAAGTTCTACACGGGTAGGTGCCTGTAATAATGTCACTTTTGAGAGTTCTAAGCTTTCTGCGTTTTTGGCTGCAGTTGAGACTTAAACATGATACCTATATGGAATATGGCACCTTTGCTTTTTATTTTAAAACTTATGTTACATTAACCATATACAGATATTATTCATGGTTTTAAAACTTTTAGTTACAACAATGAATCCGTTTTGGAAAGAACTGGAAAAATTAAGCTGAAACTCATGGGCCTAAGGTGGCAAAATGTGGACAGAAGGGAAACTCATTTGATCCACATTTATTCTGCACTGACTCTGTGCCATGACTGTGCTTGGTACTTGGGAAACAAAGATGAATATGAGGCCTCTCCCATCTTCAGGGTTTCTGGGAGAACTGATGGAAAGACTGATAACCTGCAGAACA